>NC_066618.1:197617887-197765145 GCF_025201925.1 Gopherus flavomarginatus
GGTTTGCCTCTAACCCACGGCTAGCGCGATATAAAAGGGATTCACCTTTTACCATTACCCTGTTCTTTACACAACATCACTATGGGTACTCGGTATCACAAGACGGGCAACCGGTCTATAACTGGGCCCGACGGCTCAAGGGTCCTCAGTATCGATATGGACCCATAGGACTTATGTTACTAGCCGCAGGCGAGGCACGCATTTGGGCCCCGCTATCTAGTAAAGGGACCCTGATCGGCCCCGAGGTACACCTCATTCCATGGCTCACGCGGCTGCCCCCTCCCAGTTTTCACGGGACCAGCCTAACGTGGCAACAGCTGTGTTATTTGGGGGAAATCACGTGGCGGGAATGGACGCTTAAATCGCTGCCAAACGATGTCCGATTCCCAGGAGTTTCGGAGCCCTTGTGTATAGAAACAAAATATGACCCCTGGATTGTGTCCGACGGGGGCACTTCCCCGACCCCCCGGGCAGGAGTTCTCTGTGCTAAATGCGACCATTTCCAGGTTGATCTCCTTCCCCCGGGTTTATCGGCCCAGCATAGCGAAGTCCATGGGGTCCTTCTCGCTGCCCAGCACGTTACCCAGGCCCATTCCGTTTCTGCTCAGGTCGTATTGGGTATAGACTCACAATTTTGTCTCAGCATCCTCACGGGAGAGGCTAACCCCACAGCGTTCATGCCACTGTGGGAGACTATTTTTGACCTCGTACGTAAGTTCTCCCGGCCCTGGTTTATAACCCATTGCCCGTCACATCGTCCTGACTCTAATCCCCTTCACTCCGAATTGGATCACAGAATGAGGGAAATTCAAGCCCCCCAAGTGTGCCTGGGGCAGCAGCCCCAGCTAAACACCGACCCATTCCTCCAATGGCTTCATGAGGATTGGGGGCATTTGCCTAGCGGCCGCCTATACAATCAGTTAGCCCTAGGTGCTCAGGGAAAACCTGAGGTACGGCGGCAGGACTGTGAAAGAATTGTGCAGTCCTGCCTTAAGTGTGCACAAATCAAGTCCCAAAACCGCCCGCGTTACGAGCGGTGGGCGTACGCTGCGGAGTATTTTCCTCCTGGCGCGGTGTGGCAAATAGATTTAATGGGACCCCTACCTGGAGCCCGTCGCCACCCAAAGGCTCTGGTAGTGGTAGATTTGGGCTCCCGTCAAACTCACTGTATCCCTCTAAATACCACCACGGCTGCGGCTGTGGCTGGGGCACTGCAACAGGTAGCCGCAGCATGGGGTGTGCCCTCCGAAGTTCAAGCAGATGGAGGACCCCCGTTTACCAGCAAACGTTTTGAAGCATTAGTGCTGGGATGGGGGGCTTCCCTCCATATTCACTTGAAGTATCACCCCGAAAGTAATGGTGTTGTAGAGCGGAAAATCGGGGTTCTGAAAACCATGATTCGTTCAGTTAATCCCAACGCTGACTATAAGGGTTGGAGTGCACTATTACCACAGGTTCTAATCTCTCTCAATGCAAACTATTCTCGTTGGCCTGAAATCAGCCCCAGACCTAGAGGCCCCTGGACTCCCGTATATCAGCCTGACCAACTAGTCTGGGTGGCTGAGCCACAGGCCTCAGGTCACCGAGAACCCTACGCTGCCCAAATTGTAAGTGCAGGTAAATATCCTAACACCTACACGATTGTGGATGCCCGGGGCACCCACACCTTGGTCCATCATAACTGGATAAGCAAGCGTTCCGAGTCAGGAACGAACTAACGGGGGCCAATAAGGCCGCCTTCTGTTTGTCTTACAGCTCGCAATGGCAGCAGGAAAACGGGACGACAACCAGAAGGGCCCCGATCCGCGGAACCTAGGACAGCCGTATCCTGTAGATGAGAATGCCCATAAGCTTATGTTCGCGGCCTATTGGATCCAAGAAGTCCTGGGAGGAAACATCGACTTATCCTCACTGACACCTGACAACTGCCTTGCATGTTCCAATAGGCTGTCTGTAAATAGGCCTTTGTTTGATTTATTGCCATTAGTGTTTAACTTTAGTAGTATTAATAGTCCCCCTTAATTGTTTCTTCCTCCTTTGCTCAGTGGCTCCCTATCGTGCAGTGGACAGGTTGTACAAATGATTATTTTAACCCCATCTCCCCCCGTGTCTTTCCTATTTTTAATAAAACTTCGGCACGTTATCTAGGCCCACTCCCCTTGTCACCCGGACAGAGACCCATGGCGTCCCACTGTTGGGTGTTTTATGGCAATAAGGGACGACGAGGCCGGTCAAACTCACCCTACTGGGTAGGCACGTATCCAAACTGTTCCCAAACCCTTATCTATGACAACGTATCCCACGGCAACGCTGTTATGAATCGGGACACCCCCCTACCGATAACCAATAAAACTGTCGTGGAAATAAATGTCATGGACCCACCCTTTAGTGACTTCTTTAACCCTCTTAGGCACACCTATTTTTATTCTAGTTGGGTTTTAAATAAGTTAAGACCCGGTCACTTTTGGCTATGTGGCGAGACGGCCTTTGCAGCACTCCCCCCCAATCCCAAAGGTATATGTACCATCGGGTCTATCCTAATAAAAGGGGGTGGTCTTTATGTCAAGACCCGGCAGCCCAGTTCGGCCGGGCGGGTTCGACGTTCTTGGGGATGGTGGGAGAGGGCAAAGGGTGCGTTGTCCTCTGTAGTATCTTCAGTGGTCTCATTTAACCCCGTGGGATATATGTTATTGCGTGAGCAAGTATTATTTCAATCGTTAGCTATAGAAACGCTAGCCAACACCACTGCAAAGGGCTTTAGCTTAGTTAATCAGCGATTAGGTGAATTAGCAGATTATTCTTTTCAGAATCGCTTAATGATACAATTTTTGTTGCAATCACGGGATTTTTGTGAAACCCTCATATCTATGTATCCACAGTTTAAAGATAAGTGCTGTATCTCTCTGTCTTCTATTTCTGGAAACTTAACTGAAGTGATTAATGACCTTCAGGCCTTGGGAACCGCTGTGCGTGAGTCCAGAGAGACCTTCCGCTTCTGGTCATGGCTGGAGTGGCTGGGCCTTGGAGCCTATAAGTCTTATTTTCAGGCCCTTTTTGTGTCGCTTGTGGTGGGCCTCTGCCTCCTCTGCCTCGGGTGTGCTTTTGTTAAGGCCTGTGTTCGGCGGATGGTGGGAAGTGCCCTTATTGCCTCGGCCACTGAGACGCGTCCGCTCGTAGGAGCGGACGCTGACTCGGACACTGAGGTTTAGGTATGTTGGGCGTTGTCGGCCGGAGCATGGGGGCATGTTAGACCCCCAAGTTTGGCCCCAGGGCCATACAAGTGCTTCGGCCTCCACCCCCCAACGGAATTTTCCCCCAGCCCCCAGAACTGCCACTGATCACATAGCTGCTCAAAAAGCAGAACTTGTAACAGGAAACAGCACCTTGCGGTCGGCCGACCTGAGGAGGGGAAGTTTCCCCCAGACGGTTGCTTCCTGAGTAGAGATGCTGGGGGCCGATTGCCTCCCTTGTATGGGCATGAGCCACTCGCGACCCTGCAATTGGCTTATTGTAAATTATGACGAAAAATTCGTTATATATTGTTGGCCCCCCCCCTGGGGACGGGCAGAGAGAAATCGAATTCCCGTCGAACCGTATCCAGGATTGATCACCCTGCAGTCTCTCTCCTGGCTCACGCGTTTCCTGAAGCCTGACAGCTTGCCGGCCGTAATGAAACTTTTGTGGTTTGTATGTGTAAGTAAGATTAGCTATTAAGGATATCTGTATATCTGTATTGTTAGATAAGAGGCAGAGACTGGTTCCAGCCGCCCCAAGGCTCCTGCTAGGGGAAACCCGTTGACCAGGAAACCTTGAACGCAAGGGGGACCAGTTGAGCCTCGCAATTTGTGTTTAATAAGATTAGTTGCTGCATTTATGATTACTAATAGCACCAATATCACTTTACTAACCCCTGGGACGACCTGAATAATTACTGGGACTTAGAAAAATACCAGGGCCAGCTTTTATTTGTAATTGTAGTGTTTGTGTTATTTGCTCTAGTATTATATTGTAAGCCCAAGCTGTAACTAATTGTGTTATCCCTTATCCTTATCTGTGACTCATTTAATAAATCCTCAATCTTTAACACTACGACTGATTGCTTGCGTTCTCCCCGTCACTACCCTTGGGCACTTGTCACCCCCCCCCCCAGGGCATCCAGTGATCGAACCTCCGCCCTATTCCAACGCTCATTACCCGGTAGATAACGGGCACCTGGTGGCCATATCGGTGGAGCAAGGGGCGAGAGCAATCTGTAATCAACACCCATATTACAAGTTGCAACATGGGAGAGCAAGCAAGTTCTGCAGAGTTGCTGCTTTCCTATCTGGCACAGGAAGGCAGGAAAAGATGGAGTCTTGGCTCTGCCCCCTTAGTATACCAGTCAGTACAGCTGTACCAGCACCCTAGATATAGAGCCAGAGCAGCTTACTTCCTCCTTGGAGCCCTGGGGAGACTGGGAGGCTGATTGTGACTCTGACTGTCATAACCTGCTTACTGAGGAAGAGCTACTATGCACTACCGCTTGCTCAGCACACATCATAAAGTATCTAACCCTATGTTAGACTCATTAACACAGGAATTTCCTTTCATTAAATTCTATGAAAATACTTTACCCAGTGGTACAGTATACTAAACTATAGCCCACAAATTCTGGACTACCTTGGCTTCAAAAAGTTTTGTTTACAAAAGAGTTTAAAAGGGAAACAATATTAAATTTAATATCTGTATATTTTCAAAGCCGCTTAAATTTCACCATATCATGTATCTGTAAATAGTATTTTCCTTAATGCTATCACTCATATTTTCACTTTCTATTAAATCCAATCCTTCAACTGCTAATTCACTATTTAAATACTACCTTTGTTGTCATATCTAGTGTTCTTCAATCTCATATACCTAACTGCCTCATTTTTAACCTATGTCAGAAAAGGAATATATTTTAAGTTAATACACTGTATTTATATTGTACATTTTAAAAAAACAGTAAAATATTCTCTTGTAGCTTTTATACCAATTTTTCTAAGCATGATAACATCCGACGCGAACATATATTTTCCTATCATACTAGAAAACATAAGATTACATCAGAGACTTTTGTAAAGCATTTGCTATCGTATAAATAGCTGACAATACAAATATGTACAGAATCTTATCAGATTGATCGCTTCACTTTACTTGGCCAATTCACCCAGTGAACTAGGTGATCAAAATATTGTTAAAGGCATTTTAAACTTAATTTAATAAAACAATATGCCATTAGCTATAAATACTGGCCACAATGTTCACAACTGGGTACCTAGCATTAGTGTCTAATTCCATATTTAGAGACAACCTAAACAAAAGTGGTCTGAATTTCAAAAGAGCTGAAAACCCACAAATCCCATTGAAGTCAACGGGTGCTGAACCTTTGAAAATCAGGCCACTTTTATTTAGATTTTAAATATGGCTTCTGGAACCTAAATTCAGGGACCGAGATTGGAATATCTGGCCCCAGAATTTAGCATCACAATTAACAAAATGATCTAGGAAACAAAGGAGATATAGCCCTTTAAAAAAAAATTTAAAAAGTAAGCTGATTTAATTAGAAAAGCTCAACAACAAAGGCAATTAAGACTGGCCAGCTACATTAATAACTCTTTCTCCAAAGAAATGTATTAATTTAAAAAAAAAATTAATAGCTATAGTAGGCTAACCATATTTTTAAATAACTTGCAGATTTAAAAAGTGTCTCATTGTAAAAGAAAAAAAAAAGGGTCCCTGAATAAAGGTAGCAAATGCACAAATTCAATGCCATTAAAAGGCAGACACATGAGATCCCATGTATCTTGTGCCATTTGTAAAAAGGTTGTTTTATTATCAGTGTAACTAATCACAATGAAGCCATCTCTTACAACCAAAGACATTATAATGAATTTTCTTTACAGCTACAGAGAAATGGGATTTGCTGTTCCATATCAAACTAGAACAGGCTGTATAAATTCTGCTTCATATTTATTATTAAATGTAATTTTTATCTATAAAATCAGCCATGAAATATTAAAAACTGAAACAACAGAATTTATATCCTTTACTTAATTTAGTTTAAACGGTCTATTCACTAAAAAGAGGGGAAAAAGGTTACATATGTATTATAGTACCCCCGCCCCTTCTCCCCCCAGTATTTCCATTATAAACCCCCTAGTTTCAGGAATTTATAACTCAGCTGTAAAAATTCACTCCATACTGAGAGTTGGTATACTTTTCTTTTACCAAATTTTTAAAAAATAAATCTGTTTTAGAAGGAAGACAAGGAAGAACTGCAGAGAGGGAGGGAAGAAGAAGGGCAATCAGACTAAAAACTTTAATGCTTATCCACTTAAGTCAGTAATTAAAGGCCATATACTGCCCTCACTCTGTCTGCACAACTGCTCTTGACATAAATGAGACTTGTACATGAGGACTGAAGACAGCACAGTATTTTGCCCTAAATAACATAAACACAATAGAGAAGTCTAGTGTTAGTACCAATTATCTCTGGAGATTTAAGTCACCTGTTTATCCACAGAATAGATAAAATACAGGAAGCAGCAGTTCATATTTCCCTACATAACTTCCCACTAACTGTGCCTCAGTCTTGTTCCAGTGAGGTTTTACCTGTAGCAAGCGGTAAGGGGGTAATTCAGTTCCCATGTTCATTTAACCCTTGATCTCTGTGCTAAGCCTGTCAAGACAGGCACCATTATTATAAAACAGTTACCTACCTTTCATAACTGTTGTTCTTCGAATTAGGTGTGTGTGTGCCACGTGCACAGTAGCAGGAAGGTTTTTCCCCTAACAGTACCCATTGGGTACTCCATGACGCCGTACATCGGGCCCCGCCGCCACTTCAGTTCCTTCTTGCTACCTTTAAGCAATTCCTGGCTGTGGTGGTAGGGAATTGTCTGAGACCTTGTGTGATGTTGCAAGGGGTCTGAAAACACGACTGTGGCAGAAACACTCTCTCCTGTTTTGAGTCCAATACTGACCCTATGAACTCTATCTGTTGAACGGGGGACAGGGTTGACTTCTGCATATTCAATAGAAGGCCCAGGTCATCGAAAGCTGCTGTTATCAGGCTCACATGCCCCTCCACTTGCACTTCGGAGAGGCCTTTGATCAGTCAGTTATTGAGGTATGGGAACATCTGCATCTGGCACTTCCGCAAAGAAGTGGTCACAACTGCCATGCATTTGGTGAACACTCGAGGTACCACTGACAGGCCGAAGGGGAGGACTGTGAACTGATAGTGGTTGTGGTTCACCACGAAACTGAGGTACCTTCTGTGAGACATATGTTATCAAAATATGAAAATAAGCATCCTTCAAGTTGAGGGCAGCATACCAGTCCCCCGGATCCAGGGAAGGGATGATGGAGGCCAAAGAGACCGTGCAGAACTCCAGTTTCTTCATGAACTTGTTGAGGTCTTGCAAGTCTAGGATGGGCCTGAGGCCGCCTTTGGCTTTTGGTATTAGGAAATATCGGGAATAAAAACCCCTGTCCTTCAATTCCTGAGGGAACTCTTCCACTGCTCCCACATTTAGGAGCATGTACACGTCCTGCATTAGAAGCTACTCGTGAGAGGGTACCAGAAGAGGAACGGGGAAGGGGGCTGGAAGGGAGGGAGGGAATTAAATTGGAGAGAGTATCCCAGTTTTACCAGCCTGCTGACGTAATTTGGGCTCACACAGGGTAGAAATGGGATAGTTAGCATGAAAAGGAGGGAATGGTTGGATCCAGTGTTTGAACTGGTGCATCGCCCTCAGGCGCACCTTCAAAAGGTCTGCTTTTGACCTGAGGACTGTTTTGCCTGCCCAGAGCCCTGAAACAATGAGGGAGGAAGATGCTTCCTATTGTTTCTATTACACGTCCTAGAGTAGTTCTTCCTGTTCTGTGGGTAGTAGAATCGAGGTGGGGCTGGGGTTTAAAATGCCTCTGCTGCTTAGACAGAGTATGGATACCCAGGGACTTGAGAGTGGCTCTAGAGTCCTTAAGGCTATGAAACGGAAAGTTTGTTTTTTCAGAGAAAAAGTTCAAGCCCTCGAACAGGAGGTCCTGGATGGTTGATTGGACCTCACATGAGGGCCCTAATGCCTGCAGCCAGGAGCTCCTCCTCATGGCCACCACTGAAGCCATGGTGCACGCCACCGAATCAGCAATGTCCAGGGCTGCCTGGAATGACATCCTTGCCACAAGCCAGCCCTCCTCCAACAATGCAGAAAATTCTGCCCTTGTGTCTTTTGGTAGAACCTCTGTGAATTTAGACATAGCCCCACAGGAATTAAAGATATATTTACTGAGGTTTGAGATTTGAAGCTGGAGCCTCCTGGTAGAGTACATTTTCCTCCCAAAGAGGTCAATCTTTTTTGCATCATGGGCTTTAGGTAACAGGCCCTGGTGCCCTTGGCATTCCGGTTTGTTTGCCGCTGACACCGCTAGGAAGTCAGGCAAGGATGAGAATAAAAATGTTCAAACCCCTTAGAGGGAATAAAATACTTTCTTTCTGTCCTTTTCGCCATTGGTGGCAGGGAGGCGGGGGTCTGCCACAGCATTTTGGTGGTGTCTTGTATAGTTTGTATGAGCAGTAGGGAAACGTGAGAGGGACCTGAGGAGGCCAGGATGTCCACCATGGGGTCCAATGTCTCAAAGACCTCTTCGACCTGGATTCTCAGATTCTGAGCCCTCTTTAGGAGCTGCTGGTGGACCCTTCTGTCCTCTAGTCCAGGGACTGTGGAGGTTCCAGCCACTGCCTCATCCGGTGAGGATGAAGACGAGGTTCTAACTGGGACCAGCCCTTGCTCTTGGGCCTCAGCTTTGAGGGGAATCACCCGGTGCTGGGTCTTTTGGTGCAGTGACCGGTGCAGCGTGGGGCAGCTGGTCCTGCACTAAGGGAAGTGGGAGAGGCACGTGGATTCTGAGGCCACAAACACTGACCTCCTGGAATAGAACTCCTGGCTCTGGTGGAATGCCTAGGGGGTCCAAAATGGTCATTGGGCTGGAGCCTGCCATTGCACGGGCCACAGCATCAGGGGAAATTGCTGCCTCTCCCTATCCGACCTCGAGCGTCTGCGCTCCAATCTGTGTTGGCTCCATTTGGATATGAAGGACTCTGTCTCCAACTCTGATTGGGAGGACTCGCTGTAGGAGGATCTTGGGGGACCAGTGCCGACCTGTGCTGGGAGCTTGGGGACCAGTGCAGCTCCCCTGCCTGAAGGTACTGGTGACCAGTGCCAAGGGGATGGTGAATGGTGTGGTCCCATTGCCGGCTTGCCTCGGGATGGCACCAAGGATTTCAGGGGTGCTGCTGCATTTCAGGCTCAGTGTCCTGTCACACCTAGGTGGAGAAGGTGGCTCCATGAATGCGATGAGTTCTCGCACCACCTCAAAGGTGTCCGGTGTGGAGGGCAATTCCAACACCTCTGTGCGACCCTCCAAGGGAGGGGAGTCTTGGGGAACCAGACTCAACTGACCCCTTGTCGGGGCAAGAGTCAACAGAGCCAGGCTAAGCATGGCCTGCTTACTTGGCCCAACATAGATCTCACAGCGCCAGAATCTTTACATGCCGATGAACGGTGTGACAGGCCGATTCTTTTTCTTGCAGGGCACCGGAGCCTGGGAACAATCCTGCATGCTGCCCTGCATGGAACCCCTGTGCAGGGAGCCCTGTTGATGCTGAGGATCTCTATCCGAGTCCTTTCTCGGTGCGGAAGTTTCTTATGTCGACGCCGGAACGCTATGCACATGCAAAAGTGCTCGGCGTTGGCTCAGCTGACCCTGTGTCCAAGTGGGTATGGAAGACAGCCTCCATGAGAAGTATTTTGAACCACTGATCCCTGTCCCTTTGAGTCCTGGGGCAAAATCCCCTACAGATCTTGCAACAGTCTTTTTGATGAGATTCCCCCAGACACTTTAAGCAGGAACTGTGGGGGTCACTCCTGGGCATAGGTTTGCCACAAGCTGTGCAAAGTTTAAACCCTGGGGACCGAGGCATGCTCCAGTACTGGGGGACAGAGTAGGTGGGTACCCCCAGAACAATTTCCAACTGGAATTCTAACTATATACTGACAAACTTACTACAACTACTAAATTAACTATTTACAGGATAAAGTCTTAACACTACTAGGGCAAAAGGCTTGCTGAAGCAAGTGAGAACGAGCGTTCCAGCTAACAGTCACAGGCGGTAAGAAGGAACTGAAGTGGTGGCGAGTCAGCAGAGCCCTACATACGGTGCCATGGAGGCGTGACTCCAGGGGGCACCTGAGTCAGCCCAACTGGTACTGCTAGGGGAAAAACCTTTCGGCCACTGTGCACGCGGCACATGCACATACCTGATTGTAATCGACATGAGCAAGCACTCGAAGAAGAAAAAATATAATTGTGTTTTGTGTGATCTGAACACCAGCCGACTAAGAACTGGCCTGAGACCATCAACTCATTTCACACAGGTCACTGAACAGACATTAGATGACAATTTTCAGTTACTGTTAACCTGAGCCAGTTTCTGGCAAACTAGAGGTGAAAGTATCCCATTAGTCATCACCATAGCCATCTCCACCACTGAACATTTGGTGGCATTAAATCTATTTAGTATGTGGAAAGGAGATGAAGCATTAAAATCTGTAGGTATTGAAATCAACAGGGACTTTCTAAAATGCAAAAATAAGCAACAGCCAAAATGGCTTCAAAGAGGGGAAAAATGCGCTCTTAATGGGGGGGGGAAAAATGGGGGCTTAGTGCAGCCAAATTAGATGATAAAAAGTAGGGGAAGATTCAGAGTCTGATAAAACTTGCAAGAACAAGATAAAGGCAGACAAAAAAGCCGAATAAGTTAACAGCAGCCAAAGAGTTAAAGGACATAAGGACTTCTATTTAATGTAGCGGGGTAAATAATCATAAATGAATAAATTAATATATATGAATGTAGATTCCAAAATGAACATTAACAGGCAAACAGTGGTGGACATTAAAGGCTAGGTGGTGAGAAATCCCACTCCTCTGCACAGCCATGTGAGCTCTCCCCTGCTTACAGATGTAAGTATGGAAGTGAGAGGGAGCAGGGGCTGCACGCCCAGTACTCCCAGCTGGAGCAACGTCTGCAGGGAGAGAGCTGAGCCTTGGTTCTACCCCATAATCCCAATATAGCTGACTACTAGCAGAATTGAGTTGGCAGGAGAAGGAAAGGAAACTGGACTCCGGAGCTGCAGTAAGTCACTTATCCCCAGGGGCAAAAGGGAAGCAGGAATTGTGATTTAGAAAGGCTCAGGGCTCCTACTGGTATGCTATAGCTGCACACTCTCCTTTACATAAGGCTGCAGTTGACAAGACATCTACTCTACAAGCATTTAAGACAATCATCTCATAAAAATAGAAATGAGAAGGAGAAAATAAGGGTGGCATTTAAAACCAAAAGTCTATTTTATAAATTGAGTTTAGGCTGTCAGTCTTGACAACATTCCTTTAAATTATCATTAGGTGGAATGACTGGATAATTTTCTATATATTTCTTTGCCTTGCTTATTCTAAGTGATTTTTAAAAAATCCCGAACACACAGGACTCATCTTCAGTTTGACCCTCAGTGACTCCCATATGTATTTTAAAAATTAACAGGACCACTCAACCCTACTACTTTTCAACCTCTAATAATTGATCAAATAATACCGCACTGTAATTCACTATGAGCTGAAATCACAGAACTGAACAGTACACTTTCAAACAAATGGTTTATTGCTCTAGATTTAAAATGCAAAGTTTCCATTATATTTAATAATTAAAATGCATGCTGTGTTATGGTTGCATTTGGTGACTGGATTAGTAATATCCCAACTGAGTTAAACAATACCTTTTTCCTATTAGGGCCCATATTACCATATCATCTGTTTGTTTAAGAAAGGGAAGGAGGGGGGAGCACAGCAAGGAAGAAGGAATAAAAAAGAAATATGAACATCAAAATACACTGAAAGACAGTAAGATCCAAGACAATGAAAAGACCTGGCATCAGCAAAATGTAAGCTGGCGGAAAGTGGAACAGCTGAAGTATTTATGTATTTAAAGTTTTCATGTCTTAAGAAATAGAATATTCGCCATTTGTCAGTGAGAAGTCTCTTCAAAGTAAATGGTTAGAATCTCAGTGTATTCTCTTAGATACAGTAACCACAAGTTTAGGGAATATAGACATCATTGTCAAAGAATGGACTCTCACAGGCTGTCAACTTCTTAATCAGGGTCTGACTTTATTGGAAAGTGTGAAATTATGTAATTACCTATGCTTGGCAATTCTGATGGTTTAGACAATTCCAACACTCAGAACATCTTCTTTCATAAAACAAAACTCCTAGTGCAGTTTTGTTCCAGAGAAGCTACTTTATGTTCTTTCTTTTCCCTATCCCTTCAATTTCACTTATTAGAAACAAAATTGTGGTAGTATTATACCGGTAACACTTACTTAGGAAACAGAATTTATGAAGAAAGAAAAACAATTTTAAAAAAAGGAGGAAAACATGGCCTCACTAAAGTCAACTACAATGAGGATAGTATTTCATCCAAAGCCTATAACGAAAGGTCTAATAAAATGTGATTAATCTGTCTAGGTATTTATACCACACCAGACCCATCATTACATTATCTGAGCCCCTAAGCAAATACAGATTCCTCACAAATAAGTTCTGCACCACTGTACAATATTTCAAACATACATTTTAGGGATTAATACTCTTATTTCCAGTATAATCTATCAAGACATGGTAGCACTAATTAACCGATTAATTAACCTTATATATGCACAATTTTCTATGTATATGTATGTACATGTTTTGTAAGAGACCAGATACATTTATACATTTCAAAAGGTACTCCAAAACACAATGTATTTAGGATAGCAACATCTAAGATAACATTAACCTGAATGGAGAGGGATAAACAAACAAACAAACAATTATTTTACCCCCATCGGAGAAGTTCAGCATCTTATTCCCCTAGGAAGGGAAATTGTGAATAACTGGCATTCCTATAATACAGGGATCAGCAACCTTTGGCATGGGGCTCGCCAGGGTAGGCACTCTGGCGGGCCGGGCCAGTTTGTTTACCTGTCACGTCCACAAGTTTGGCCGATCGCGGCTCCCATTGGCCGTGGTTCGCTGCTCCAGGCCAATGGGGGTGGCAGGAAGCCACACGGGGCAAGGGATGTGTTGGCCGCCACTTCCTGCTGCCCCCAATTGGCCTGGGATGGCAAACCGTGGCAAGTGGGAGCTGCGATTGGCCAAACCTGTGGACACGGCAGGTAAACAAACCAGCCTGGCCCGCCAGGGTGCTTAGCCTGGCAAGCCACGTGCCAAAGGTTGCCAATCCCTGCTATAATAGGTTGCTGCTGCTCTATGAGCTGCTTATTACTGAGGGATTGAACAATGACTTCAGAGGTTAAGTCAACCTACATTCCCCTTCTTCTCTCCTGCCTCTTCCTTCTCCTCTTTGTCATCCACCTACTCAATTGGTCATCCTATTGCAATCCTATCCGTTGACATGAAATGAGCCAGAAGGGGCACGCAGACCTATGGCTAGGGATACAATTAGATGAATAGTTAGAAGAAAAATAATGCAAATCCAAGTCAGTTTTGATTTTCTGTTGGTCTGGAAGCAGGTTCTATTTTATCCATAACATCAAATTTGGGGAAGGTTTGGTTAAGGTTCCATTTTTATCTCATCTCTTAGAACATTTCAAGTGCCCAGTTTAGGAGATATAGAGTCTGGGTCAGATTCTAATCTCAGTCACATCAATGTAAGTTGGAGTAAATGCATTAACTTAAATGGAGTTACACTCATGTAAATGAGAAAATTCTGTTTCCATGTTTTCTTTCCTTTCTGATTAAATTGCATGAACCTACAGTATACTCAAATTAAAACTAAGTGACTGATGCTGATCCTACTATATTTCACCAGTTGAAAAAAAAAACTCTGTCAAATATTGAAAAATCACACACATATAAGTGTGCATAAGCAATGAAAGATTTGTTTTCACTCTGCGATACCTATCTAAATTCTTATAATGGTGACCATAGTCACAGTATATCAAAAGCTACTTACTGTCCAAAATCAGACAGAGAGAGAGGGGGGGAAAAAAGGTAAATTTTAGGCTTGTTAGGCAAATGCGCTCTGAGAAAGACCTAAGGAGGCTATACTACCTTCTAAAAAATATTTATGTATTAACCTAATACAATTTAGACATCAAGAGCACAACTTCATGGATTCCAGTACATAATGTGCTTGGGTCCAGAAGTGAAAACTCTACGTTGTACCTTCAAAATAGGTACAGTTGAAAGGTTTGACATTAGGGCCTTTATATTCCTATCACTGTAGATCAGCTGCAGGCTTTTTCTTCATTTCTTGTATTGTATTTCCTTCTATACTATTAAAAAATAACAGCTGTAACCTGTTAAAAAGCACAGTCCTTTTAATTTAAACAAAAAAATATCCTTTCACAGTTTAGGTAAAAGTTGTAAATAGGGCAACTCATAATTCTAAAATAAGAGTAACTAGAAGACATTCATTAGGGTTTGTGTTATGAATTCAAAAAATGAAGCATAACATGCTTAAGGAAGGCCTTTATTTAAGCATTCATTAGCCTCTCAACTTCAAGCCTCCAACTTGTAAATAATTTAAAATTAAAATTTGAACAGAAAAAAATAAAAATGCAATTCAAATTATCCCATTGTTATATAACAACACTGAAAACAATAGAAAAGAAGCCTGGCAGATCTTGAAGACAACATCCATAAAACATGTTTATGTACCTTATCTTTGAACTAGGGCATTACGCTTGCACTGGATTCAATCCAAAAAAAATTAGCTCAAACTTGTAACAATCAGGCTGTGCACTGTAAAGAATGTGTATGCTTGTCAAGGTTCCTTCCCCACTCTGAACTTTAGGGTATAGATGTGGGGACCTGCATGAACACTTCTAAGCTTAATTACTAGCTTAGATCTGGTACCACTGCCACCACCTGCAAGGACCCCCTTTTTCCCTGGGAAGTCTTGAGGGACTTCACCAATTCCCTGGTGAACACAGATCCAAACCCCTTGGATCTTAAAACAAGGAGAAATTAACCATCTCTCTTCCTTTCCCCCCACCAATCCCTGGTGAGTCCAGATCCAATCCCTATGGATCAAAAAAAAAAAAAAACAAGGAAAAAATCAGTCAGGTATTAAGAAAAAAAAGGCTTTTAATGAAAGAAAAGAAAGGTGAAAGAAAACCTTCTGGGAGAGATTAGCATACCAGCTACTCTCACAGACAACAGATTCAAAACACAGAGGATGTTCCCCTGGGCACAAATTTAGTTACACAAAGAAAAAATACCCAAATACCCAATTTTTGATAAATTCCCTTAATGATACCAAGACAAGTTACAAAGAAAATAAACATAAACCTATTTATCCCTTTCTAAAACTTACTACTCTGATAAGAGGCTGGTTCCTTGATCTTTTAGCTGAAACTGAAACTCTAAACAAAGGAAAAACTTCCCTCCTTCCTTTTGAAAGTCTCCTTATTGGTCCTCTGGTCAGTGTCAGCCAGGTTTACTGAGCTTCTTAACCCTTTACAGGTAAAAGAGGCATTAACCCTTAACTATCTGTTTATGATAATGTTAGCCTAGCATTTTTAGTATTCAGTGCACTTTGCTTCTGACGGTGCTGAAACGACAAAGTATAAAAAACACAACATGCTTCTGGGTGCCTTATCATATTTTTCCCATTTTGACTTCTCAGAAATATACAACCCATTTAAAAATTTACCAGACATAGGGTGATATAATTTTTTTCCTTTCACAACTGCAGAAAACCCAGATCTGGTGTATCTGGGATGGGGAATATGAAAAGAAAGAACTATCACCTCTGTGGCATCATCTTCCCCACATGGGTACTCCACAGGAATTGGCCTCTGCAGGTGAAAAAGGCAGAAATATACAAGGTGGGAGAGGGAGGAGGGAAAGGCAAACACAGAGAGATTCACCTGTGCCTTCCTCTGCAACTTCCCATCACCATCCCCCCAATACCACAAACACACACACAAATAAGGAATTCAGGGGAAACAGCCAGTGAAGATATCCATGGGAGCATGACTGTTGTTGTTAAGAATTTTTGGAGTTCCCTATCCCCTTACCAGACTGACTTCACAGTGATCACCTGAACTAAGCTGCAATGCATCACTTCCAACTGAACAATAGGTGAAGGTGACACACATGCAGTGTGCAACAGGTGCACACAAAACAGCAAAATGCAGCTCATATGTACACTTTCTGCAGTGACAAATGTGCAGGTGTATAGTTATGTTATGAATGAGAGAAACATAGTTGGAATTAGGGTTATTTTGAGAAGTATCTTACTTCTGCATTTCCATGTGTGTCAACTGCCTGCTATGAATCACCAGGAGGGCATAAATTGCTTGAGATAAAAAGACTAAGCACCCTCACAAGTAGAGCAGTAACTGACTTATTAACGTCTTATGCAGATCAGTCACTAAAGAGGGACAAAGACCCACAATGTGGTAACATGCGTTACATCTGCTTTCAAAGGTTTGGATTAAAACATCTAGTTTTCCCTTAAGTCACAGATACGAATTTACAAGCTTAACTCCAATTTAACAGTGTTTAATGTACGGTAATTTCTTTTTTTCTTTTTACATTATTTTGTGAGAACTGATCAGAGATACTTGTACATTTCTGTAATAGAAATGTCAACTAGATTTGGGGACCTGAAGTTGCATTCCTTACACACAACTGCAATGGGAGATTTGGGGGCACAAGGAAAGCCAGACCAGGCCTTTAGTATGTATCCTAAACCATGCCCACTTCAGATATCACACATTCTGTATACTCTCCAAACGTAAATGTGGACTTTAGAAGAGACCCAGGTGTGGATTGTGCATCACATACTCATAGTCAATTTTATGACTACTACCAAGTTACCCAAGATAAAAACAAAACACACAGACATTAAGGGTCTGATTCTACTCCCACTGACTTCAATGGGAGCAGAAGAAGGCCACAAATGCCTTCAAAATTAGCTCACTAAACTTCACAAATAGTAAAGGGCACGAATGCTCTAAAAAGATAATAACAACACAATTTGGGAGTTTCTAAGGCAAACCATTTGATATATGTAACGGTTAAAAAAAATAGGAAATGTTTAAAGTGAAAACCTCCAATTTTTTCAAACTACAGTAGAGACCCATTTACGCGCGAATCCGCTTAACGCATGGCAGCGCCATGCCTCCCAATGCTATCTATTTAACATGCGAGACTCATTAACACGCGGTACAGGAACTTGCTATGTAGCACTACAGATTTGTTCACTAACTCACTGACATAGAAATCGACAGGAAGTGTGGAGCGGAAACGTTGTACATCTTTATCACCGACAGGGTGGGAGGAAGGGGCAACAACCTTAAAGTGCTGCCGCGGCAGCGCTTAAAGGACAGTCCTTTGCTGCGGCAGCGCGTTAATGTTGCTATCCCTTTCCGGGCCCCCCCCGGTCAGAGGCCCTGCTCTTAAAGACTACCAGCAGGGCTGCCGATGGGGGAGGCAAAAAGGGCAGGGACATTAAAGCGCTGCCTTCGCGGTGCTTTTAGGATGGCCCTTTGCCATGGCAGTGCTGGGCCGCTGACTGGGGAGAGCGGGGGGGGGGGGTTGGGCAGGGAGAGGCGCATGTAGCAATGTTAAAGTACTGCACGGCAAAGTACCCTACAGCGTTTTAAGGTCCCTGCCCCTTTTGCACCCCCCCAGCTGCTGACGGGCGGGGGGGGGCGCAAAGGGAGCAGCTGCCCCAGGGCCGGCGATTTAAAAAGGCCAGGACTCCGGGCCCCACTATTGTAGCAGCGGCATCTGGATCCCCGGGCCCTTTAAATCGCTACGGGAACCCCAGGCAGCACAGACCAGGCGGCCTGGAAGGGCTAGCTGGAGAATGCTGACCCCTAGCCCCCTACTTCCATCCGAGGCCCCACCCCTTCTGAGGGCCAGAACCACCCCACCCCATACCGGTAAGTGTCCTGAGTTACTTTCACCCCTGTGTAGTAATAATAATGTTTTCATTAGATTACTCATTTGAACTTGTATTCTTGCAAAGCACCGTTAACAGATAGGCTTGCACTATTTGGGACGCTGTAAATATGTATGTAAGCCTAGATAATTATACATGTATATATAGAAATCTTAAGATATTTCAGCATGGCCCTCTTAACCCGCGGCCCACTAACACGTGCTTGTGACGGCTTGACTCCCGACATCTGCACATAAATGGGTCTATACTTTATAACTTTTTATATATGCCTTGACTGCTTTTAGGAAACTTTCCTACAAAAATTATCCTTTACCACAAGATCGTACTTGAGAAATTGCAGAGGCATTTAGTATAAACTTTAGTAGGGTGGGAATAAAAAAAAAAATCAGGCTTTAAAAAAGAAAAGAAAAAAATAATGATCTTTAAGGAGAGAGTAGTGTCTTGCCAATATGAAAGGCAGCTGTCAATCCATAAAAGAACTTGTCCTCCTCTTAGATAGATGTCACACATCATGGTCAAGCTTTTTTTTTTTAGTAAATCCTAAGTGTAAAAATGTCCTTAAGTTTCATGTATATCAAAATCTAAAGTATGTTAAAAAAAAGTCTCAAAAAACATGAATATTGAAATTGATGTGAGTGAATTATACCCTGATTAAAATTTGATACAACTATTGCACAAAGCAAAAATATTATGTATACATAGATATTATAATGTTCTGATATTACAAAACCAAGAGTTAGGATAATAAAATCTTCCTTATTATTTCTATTTTTAAAGATTCTTCTGCAAAACAGTCGAAATGAAAGATCAGTTAAAAACTGCCATGAACCTGCCTCTTGAACACATTGAGGCAAGTGCGTGTTAGACTTTGCAGTAGGTATTCTTGGGATTAACAATAAAAAGTATTGTGATCTACATTCTTCAAACATGGAAACTAGGTTTACTTTACTAACCCAAAAGGCAGAATATTCAATAAACTATACCTCATGGGACCCAAGACACTGTGTATGATACACACACAAAATCAGGATAAGTACTTAAATTGTCTTAACAGCAGACATGTAAAGAGGTTTTTCCTTTAACGCCAAGAACCTGAGCAGTCCAAGAACGTTTGCAACCCTCCTTTGCCCTGTAAGGTCACAAATTCTAGCTAAACACTTAGACTAACTAGCCAGAGAAAAGGTTGGCTTGCTGTAGAACAAAAGGTACTCAGCCCAACAACCACACATGGCAGAGCTGTTGAAGAAAAGTCATACCTCTCCCAAAATAGTATTCCACATTCTGAACTTCACTAATGCCCTTTTTAGGATTTCCCTAACCTTCGCGTCTATGTAAAAAGCACGTGAGAGTAAAGATGAGCTCTCTGTTGCACTAGGGATTGGGGTTTAAATACCCACTAAGAATTGTGAAGGAGCTACATTTCTATAGTTCAAGGAGCACTTTAGAAGGACTTCCCTCTAACCAAAAGCTACAGGAAAATAAGTTTGTTTGTTTTTAAGTTTGAACACATATGACCCTGTTAGAAGACCTCACTGTTGGTGTTAAGATGTAGATAAGAACCTATATTAACATATAACTATGTGCCAGACATCCTTGAGTATGCTCTGTAGAATCCTCAATCATTTCAGAAGTTTAGTTGGCATTTGGAGAAACAGAGCTGGCCAGACTCAGGATCACTAGTTAACAATTCCACAGAAGAAAGAAAGAGATAGGCCTTGCCTACACTGCCACTTTATAGCGCTGAAACTTTCTCACTCAGGGGTCTGACAAAACACCCTCCCTGAGCAATCCAAGTTTCAGTGCTGTAAAGTGGCAGTGTAGACAATGCAGCAGCACTGGGAGCCCGCTCCCAGCACTGGGAGCTACTCTCCTCGCGGGGAGCGGGAGGGGGGGGGGGAGGGTGCTGTGACTACACAGCCACATTAAGACATACCCGTAGTTTCCCACCTTAGCACTCTGATTTCTCTTTGTGGAGCAAACGAGGCTTATAGCGTTTTCATGAACAAGAAGTTACTGGTGGCCACATCAAATCCTTTATACTTTATAGTGCTGTGCTTCTCCACTGTTTTAATATGTAGGTAGCTAAATACTTTAAATCATATCTTAGTTAAGACCAATTTTTTATTCCAATAATGTGTTCAATTTTTTTATGGGTAGTTTCATTTCTCCTTATGGGTAGATGGAAAAAACACATCCACAGAAAATAGGGCAAAGATCCAGAATCAGAAAAGATGTAGGGCTTAGGGATTTATTTAAGATTTACAAAAACTTTGTGTAGAGCACCTAGCTGTTGTTTTGTTGTCTTGGCAGAGAAGCCAGAGTCTTAGAAAATGAACCACCTTTTTGCTGCCCCTGAAGAAATCCCACTAGCTCCAGTTGCACTGGGCCAGACACACAAATAAATTTGTCCTTCCACTGGACATGCAGTACTTGTTCTATGGCTAAATAAAGGACTTGATTTTCCAGGGCTGCCTATCCTAGGCTTTTCGGGATTAAACCTTATACAATGTTGATCTAGATGTTCATCAAATATTTTTATACATGAAACGTTGTCTTTTTTTGTTCTGTTCATTTTACTGTTTGCTTTGAGCCATTTCCTGTGGAAAGTGATATTATAAAATATGGTTCTTATGACAAAAATGTTTTTGATTTAGATGCAGCTTTTATCACACAGTAGCTCTCTCAGACTTTCCCTGGTCACACAGCAATAATGCCCTCAGCAACATATTAAAGTTTTAGAACATTCCAAAATAAATTAAAGTGCTTGTTTGGTTACCTGGTGACAAGAGAAAGGTATGTAAACTATCAAAATAATGACGTTCACTTCCCATCTCTTTACACAGATAATTTAAAGACTAGAATTGATAGACAGCCCACCCCACCTTCCTTCTAAAGGTGGTACTGAAAAGGGGCCAGAAGATCTGGTGGTCTAAATCTTATTACAGTATGTCTTTTCATACAGAGTGTGCTCTGTAGGATACTCTGCACACACTGATGCACAGTGTAATAGTGTACAAAATGTCATTTCATTTTTACATAAAGGACATACGTAAAAATGTATTTTTTAAATGAATAATGACCAGATCAAACACTGAGCTGTGGTATCTTATTAGGCAAAACTCCATTGAAACCAAGATGGGTTTTTTTTTCCTTCTTGTTCTCCAAAGGGTGACCATCCTCTGCAGACTCTTCTTTTACTAAAGACGACAACAAACTTCAGTGCCAGAAAATAAGTTTTTGCAACATAAAAGCTAAGAATTTAAATACAGAAATGCTAGAAAATGCAAAGTTATTGCCCCATAGCAACCACAATTCAACCACATTGCATATACCTATTTGGCCATAAGTATGACAACGTACACAGAAATACAAGACTGCATACAGTAACTCCTCATTTACTGTCCTCCTTCTTAATGTTTCAAAGTTACGTCGCTGCTCCATTAGGGAACATACTCATTTAAAGTTGCACAATGCTCCCTTGTAAAGACGTTATAAGGGAGCATTGCACAAGTTCCTCTTCTCCGCCTCCCTTCCTCCCTCCCTCCCTGTGCTTAGGACTTTCTGGGAGGGAGCGAGCGAGCAGGGAAGCTCCCCCCCATGCCCCGGCAGGCAGGGCCACCCGGAACGCAGGGGCTTTAGGGTCTGTAGGGCTCTGAGCTAAGGGGGCCCTGGCCTGCAGCTCTAAAGCCCCTTTCGGAATGAGGCCCTGTGAGCAGGGGCCGGAGGACTCAGGAGGAGCAGGGGCAGCCGCGCAGCCGGAGAGAAGCAGTGCTTTCCCCTTCAAAGCCGGCTGGAGAGAAGCGCACTTTGAAGGGGAAAGCGCCACTTCTCTCCAGATGCTGGCTGCATGGCTGCCCCTGCTCCTCCTGAGTCCTCAGGCCCGTGCTCGCAGGGCCACTTTCTGAAAGGGGCTTTAGAACTGCAGGCCAGAGCCCCAGGGCCCTCTAACCCAAGGCCCTGCAGCCCCTGCAACCCCGGCGTTCCAGGTGGCCCTGCCCGCAGGGAGTGAGGGGGCAGCTCCCAGAATCATGGCCATGGGGGTGGTGCCGTGCTGCGCAGAGCCACCTGCACACCCCCTGCACCAAACAGGAGCTGCCCCAGGTAAGTGCGCTGCACCTCCTGCCTGCCCCAGCCCTGAGCCTCCTCCCGCACCCCCACCCTCAGCACCCTTCCACACCCTAACTCCCTCCCAGACCCTGCACCCCACCCTGAGCACCCTCCTGCACCCTAACTCCCTCCCAGACCCCGCACCCTCAGCTCTGAGCCCCAGGGGTAAGCCAGGGCACCTACCCACCAAAGTACAGTACTATACAGTATATGCCTTTTGTCTGCCCCAAAAAATTTCCTTGGAACCTAACCACACCACATTTACATTAAATCTTATGGAAAAATTGGATTTGTTTAACATTGTTTCACTTAAACTTGCATTTTTTAGGAACATAACTACAACGCTAAGTGAGGAGTTACATGCAAAGGTTCAAGTTATAATTATTAAGGAAAATGTAATTTTGTATTTATGAATTTTTGGTGTTCATACTCTCAACCATAATATTTCATTAATGCCTTTTTATTTTTCAGTGAAGAGCTGCATTGACTATAAGGAAATAAGGAAAGAGTCTAACTCACTCATTGCAGTCCATGTTGTATGTTGTTATAAAAATATGCAACTAACTTTATATTTTAAAAATTTTTAAACTAAGAAAACTTTAAGTAACTTAGAAGTGATTGAAGTTATTAATATACAGAAAAGTTTCTGCAGGAGTGATAGTAAAGGTTTGGCTCAGTGTTTTAACTTAGGATTTCCCAAACTGCTAATAAAACTGACATGTTCGAACATACTGAAAAAGTCACAATCCATCATTCTCATGTCACATCTGTGCATTTGACTTTTTTTTTTTTTTTATGTACGGATTACACAATTACTGCCTGCCTTCATATATTATATATACGAGCTACAATCTGATTACGTGTCCATGTTGTATTAATTTATGAAATAAAGCTGGCATGACTATAATGTTACCTCTACAATTAATTTAATTTGCTGTGAATAGTCTAGAGCAGTAGTTCTCAACTTTTTGGGGCTCAGGACTCATTTGTAAATCTTGATGGCCTTTCCGACCCAGTAAATAGCTTTAGTGTAAAAAACATCTGGTTTAGTAAATATTTGTTACCCATAAGTAAGTACTGAATAAGTCCTCAATAACCACACTCTGGAACAGGGGTCTCAAACAAGCGGCCCATGCCCACCCACCCCCCCCGATCTACCTCCAGGCCAGGGGTGGGCAAACTACGCCCACAGGGTTGCCCCCTCAAGCCCCGCACCACTCCATGAAGCGGGTGGCATCACATCCCTGCGGCCAGCGGGGAGGGAGAAGCAGAGGACTCTGTGTGTTGCCCTGGCTTCTAGGCACCAACCCTGTGCCCTGAGCCCCCTGCTGCATCCCACACCCCTTCTGCACCCCAACTTCCTGTCCTGAGCCCCCTGCTGCACCCCAACCCCCTGCCCTGATCCCCCTGCTGCACCCCTATAATAACCTTAGTCCCAGATTTGGACCTTAGCGTCCAAAATATGGGGGTTAGCATGAAAACCTCCAAGCTTAGCCACCAGCCTGGACCTGGTACCTGCTGCCACCACCCAAAAAATTAGAGTGTTTTGGGGCACTCTGGTCCCCCTGAAAAACCTTCCCTGGGGACCCCAAGACCCAAATCCCTTGAGTCTCACAACAAAGGGAAATAATCCTTTTTCCCTTCCCCCCTCCAGGTGCTCCTGGAGAGATACACAGACACAAGCTCTGTGAATCCAAACAGAGTGAATCTCCCTCTCTGTTCCCAATCCTGGAAACAAAAAGTACTTTCCTCTTCACCCAGAGGGAATGCAAAATCAGGCTAGCCACTTCAACACACACAGATCTCCCCTGATTTCTTCCTCCCACCAATTCCCTGGTGAGTACAGACTCAATTTCCCTGCAGTAAAGAAAAACTCCAACAGGTCTTAAAAGAAAGCTTTATATAAAAAAGAAAGAAAAAATACAAATAGTCTCTCTGTATTAAGATGACACAATACAGGGCAATTTCTTAAAAGAATATTGAATAAACAGCCTTATTCCAAAAGAATACAAATCAAAGCACTCCAGCACTTATATTCATGCAAATACCAAAGAAAAGAAACCATATAACTTACTAGCTGATCTCTTTGTCCTTACACTTAGAAACAGAAGACTAGAAAGTAGAACTACTTCTCCAAAGCTCAGAGAAAGCAGGCAGACGGAAAACAAAGACTTCAGACACACAATTCCCTCCACCCAAAGTTGAAAAAATCCGGTTTCCTGATTGGTCCTCTGGTCAGGTGCTTCAGGTGAAAGAGACATTAACCCTTAGCTATCTGTTTATGACACGCCCCCCAAATTGCAGACAGTGGGGAAGCTCACTGGCGGCGATTTCCTTCTAGAACTTTAAAATAAACAGATTACTACAACACATGCACCTTTACATATACTACTAAGTATATAACTAACAGACTTCTACATTTTAAGAACACTTTTTAACTACTGAATTCTGGGAAACTCTCACGGGAGAGTGCATCAGCAACTTTGTTAGAAGCTCCTGTGATGTGTTGAATTTCAAAATCAAAATCTTGGAGAGCTAAACTCCAACGAAGAAGTTTCTTGTTGTTCCCCTTGGCAGTATGAAGCCACTTTAGTGCAGCATGGTCAGTTTGTAGTTGGAACCGCCGTCCCCAAACATATGGGCGTAGCTTTTCCAGGGCGTACACAATGGCATAGCATTCCTTTTCACTGACTGACCAGTGACTTTCCCTCTCAGACAGTTTCTTGCTGAGAAACACGACAGGATGGAAGTTGTGATCTGTTGCTTCCTGCATGAGCACTGCTCCTATACCACGCTCAGATGCATCCGTGGTTACTAGGAATGGCTTGTCAAAGTCCGGGGCCCTGAGCACAGGGTCAGACATGAGCATCGCCTTAAGCTGGGTAAAGGCCTTTTGACACTCGTCAGTCCACTTAACGGCATTTGGCTGGGTCTTTTTGGTCAGGTCGGTCAATGGGGCAGCGATTTGGCTGTAGTGTGGGACAAATCGCCTGTAGTATCCGGCCAAGCCTAAGAAGGATTGGACCTGCTTTTTGGACCGTGGGACAGGCCACTTTTGGATAGCATCCACCTTGGCCTGTAGGGGGTTTATGGTTCCTCGACCCACCTGGTGCCCCAGGTAAGTCACTCTGTTTTGGCCTATTTGACACTTTTTGGCCTTAACAGTTAGTCCTGGCTGCCTGATGCGCTCAAAGACCTTTTCCAGGTGTAGTAGGTGTTCGGGCCAGGAGTCTGAAAAAATGGCCACATCATCGAGGTAGGCAACTGCAAATTCTCCCAGTCCCGCTAGTAGACCATCTACCAGCCTCTGGAAGGTGGCGGGTGCATTTCGAAGGCCGAAAGGAAGGACATTGAATTCATACACCCCCGCATGGGTGACGAATGCTGACCTCTCCTTGGCAGGTTCATCTAGCGGTACTTGCCAGTACCCCCTTGGTTAAGTCTATTGTAGAGATGAACTGGGCACGTCCCAACTTTTCCAATAGCTCATCGGTACGTGGCATTGGATAGTTGTCTGGACGAGTTACAGCATTTAGCTTACGGTAGTCCACGCAAAAGCGTATTTCCCCATCTGGTTTGGGTACCAGAACCACTGGAGATGCCCATGCACTGGTAGATGAGCGGATTATACCCATCTGTAGCATGTTCTGGGTCTCCCGTTCTATAGCAGCTTGGGCATGAGGAGACACTCGGTAGGGTGGGGTTCTGATTGGGTGAGCATTACCTGTATCAATGGAGTGGTATGCCCGTTCAGTCCGTCCTGGGGTGGCTGAGAACAATGGGGCGAAGCTAGTGCACAGCTCCTTGATTTGTTGCCGCTGCAGACGTTCCAGGGTGGTTGAGAGGTTCACCTCTTCCACGCCACCGTCTTTTTTCCCGTCGTAGTAGACACCGTCAGGCCACTCAGCATCATCTCCCTGGACTGTAAACTGACAAACCTGTAAGTCTCTGGAATAGAAAGGCTTGAGAGAATTAACATGGTACACTTTAGGCTTTAGTGAGGAATTGGGAAATGCTATGAGGTAGTTTACAGCTCCCAGGCGCTCTTGGACCGTGAATGGCCCTTCCCATGATGCTTCCATCTTATGGGCCTGTTGCGCCTTCAAGACCATAACCTGGTCTCCTACCTTGAAGGAACGTTCTCTGGCATGTCTGTCATACCAGGCCTTTTGCTCTTCTTGAGCATCCTTTAGGTTTTCTCTAGCAAGGGCTAAAGAGTGTCGGAGGGTGCTTTGTAGGTTGCTTACAAAGTCCAGAATGTTAGTTCCTGGAGAAGGCGTAAACCCCTCCCATTGCTGCTTCACCAACTGTAATGGCCCCTTAACCTCGTGACCATACACAAGTTCAAATGGTGAAAACCCTAAACTGGGATGTGGTACAGCCCTGTAGGCAAACAGCAACTGCTGCAACACTAGGTCCCAATTATTGGAGAATTCGTTGATGAATTTTCGTATCATGGCCCCCAAAGTTCCATTGAACCTTTCCACCAGGCCATTGGTTTGATGGTGGTACGGGGTGGCAACCAAGTGATTCACCCCATGAGTTTCCCACAGTTTTTCCATGGTCCCTGCCAGGAAATTAGACCCTGAATCTGTAAGGATGTCAGAGGGCCAACCTACCCTGGCAAAGATGTCTGTTAGGGCCAGGCACACAGTGTTAGCCCTGGTGTTGCCTAGAGCGACTGCTTCTGGCCATCGGGTAGCAAAGTCCACTAAAGTCAGTACGTACTGCTTTCCTCTGGGCGTCTTTTTTGGGAAAGGGCCCAGAATATCCACAGCTACTCGCTGAAATGGGACCTCAATTATGGGGAGTGGCTGGAGAGGGGCCTTGACCTGGTCTTGAGGCTTACCCACTCTTTGGCATACCTCACAAGACCGGACATACTTGGCAACGTCCTTGCCCATCCCCTCCCAGTGGAAGGACTTCCCCAACCGGTCCTTGGTTCTGTTCACCCCAGCATGGCCACTGGGATGATCATGGGCTAAGCTTAAGAGCTTCTCCCGGTACTTAGTTGGAACCACCAACTGTTTTTGCGGCTGCCATTCTTCCCGGTGTCCACCAGAAAGAATTTCCTTGTATAAAAGTCCTTGGTCTATAACAAACCGGGATCGATTAGAAGAGCTGAGAGGCGGTGGGGTGCTCCGTGCCGCCGCCCAAGCTTTCTGAAGGCTGTCATCTGCTTCCTGCTCAGTCTGGAACTGTTCCCTTGAGGCTGGGGTCACCAGTTCTTCCTCAGACTGTGGACTTGGGCTTGGTCCCTCTGTAAGCGATGTAGGTGATGGGGTTGTTTCCGTTGCTGGTGAACCGCTCTCCGCTGGTGCACCTGAGGGTATTTCAGGCTCTGGCTGAGCCTTTTGGGTATGGCTGTCTGTTGCTTCTGCCAGTTTTGGCTCGCTGGCGCCCTCTGGCGTTGAGTTTGAAGATGTAGTTGCACTTGCTGGTGCTGGTTGCTGTTCCAGTTCCGGGCCTGGGACTGGAGATGCTGTGGCTGTTTCAGTGGTAGGCATGGAATCCGGGTCCTTTACCTCTGTCTGGGTCTCTGGTAACACAGACGGGGCCTCTGTGGACGGTTCAGGAACAGGAATGGGTCTGGAAGCTTGCCTGGTTTGGCTACGTGTAACCATTCCCACTCTCTTGGCCCGCCTCACCTGGTTGGCCAAGTCTTCCCCCAGTAGCATGGGGATAGGATAATTGTCATAGACTGCAAAAGTCCACATTCCTGACCAGCCTTTGTACTGGACAGGCAGTTGAGCTGTAGGCAAGTCTACAGCTTGTGACATGAAGGGGTAAATTGTAACTTTGGCCTTTGGGTTGATGAATTTGGGGTCAACGAAGGATTGGTGGATAGCTGACACTTGTGCCCCCGTGTCTCTCCACGCAGTAACCTTCTTTCCGCCCACTCTCAAATTTTCCCTTCGCTCCAAGGGTATTTGAGAGGCATCCGGGCCTGGGGATCTTTGGTGTGATGGTGGTGTAATGAACTGCACTCGCATGGTGTTCTTGGGACACTTGGCCTTGATGTGTCCCAGTTCATTACACTTAAAGCATCTTCCATCTGATGGGTCACTGGGCCGAGGTGAGTTACTGGAGACTGGTGAGGTTGAAGGGTAGGGTATCTGTGGCTTTACTTGGGTGGTATGTGGGGTCTTTGGCTGTCCTCGGTTGTAGGGTTTATGGTCTGTGTGCCCCCTGGGGTAATCGTTCCCCTTGACAGTAGCTTTCTTGCTTTCTGCCAGTTCCATCCATTTGGCTCCAATCTCCCCCGCCTCAGCGATATTCTTGGGGTTTCCATCTTGTATGTACCGCGTGATGTCTTCAGGAACACCATCCAAGAACTGCTCCATTTGTATGAGGAGGTTCAGTTCTTCCAAGGTTTGAATGTTGTTTCCTGTTAGCCAGGCCTCATAGTTTTTTGCAATGTAGTAGGCGTGTTTGGGAAATGACACCTCTGGTTTCCACTTTTGGGTTCTGAAGCGCCGACGGGCATGATCTGGGGTTATCCCCATCCTGTATCTGGCCTTGGTTAGAAAAAGTTTATAGTCATTCATTTGGTGCTTAGGCATTTCAGCTGCCACCTCTGCTAAAGGTCCACTGAGCTGTGACCTCAATTCTACCATGTACTGGTCTTCGGGAATGCTGTACCCAAGACAGGCTCTTTCAAAATTTTCCAAGAAGGCCTCGGTGTCATCACCTGCCTTGTAGGTGGGAAATTTCCTGTGCTGTGGAGCAATATTTGGCGCCGGGTTGTTAGGGTTGGCTGGCACAGGCAGCCCAGCTTTTGCCAACTCCAGTTCATGTTTTCTCTGTTTTTCCTTCTCTTCATTCTCTTTTTGGTGCTTTTCCATTTCTCGGCGGTGGGCCAACTCTTCTTCTTCTTGTTTCCTTCGGTGGGCGAACTCTTCTTCCTCTAGTTTTCTTTTGTGTGCTGCCTGTTTGATTTGTTCTTCTCTTTCTTTCATCTCCATCTCTTTTTGTTTTATTTCCAGTTGTCGCCTGTGTTCAGCTTCTTTGATTTGTTCTTCGGCGTCGATTTTTGCCTTAGAAGTCATGGTTCCTGTTTTCTTGTGTTGGGGTGCCCTCCGGTGTTTATCTTCTGAACTGCAGGTTCTCTGTTGCCTCCTGAAGTCTGCCTAGCAACAGTGCTTTTTTCCCTTTCTCTCTCTAGCTAATGTTCAATGAAGGGAAACCAGAAAAAACCACTTTATTTGCATGCCTATAAGTGCTGGTACTTGCCTCCTAATGGGAGGGCTATTGCATGACAAAAGACCCTTAACATGCAAGCCACAAACTGCGAGAGAGAGCAGAAAAAAAAATTCTCTCTGGTTCCCTTTTAAAACCAACTGCTTCTCTCTCTGCTAAAAAGCCCTTAGCAGAGAAAAGAAAAATATAATATTTCTACTGGCTTCTGGATTCTGTCTATCTCCCACCAGCTGCACACCATATAATAACCTTAGTCCCAGATTTGGACCTTAGCGTCCAAAATATGGGGGTTAGCATGAAAACCTCCAAGCTTAGCCACCAGCCTGGACCTGGTACCTGCTGCCACCACCCAAAAAATTAGAGTGTTTTGGGGCACTCTGGTCCCCCTGAAAAACCTTCCCTGGGGACCCCAAGACCCAAATCCCTTGAGTCTCACAACAAAGGGAAATAATCCTTTTTCCCTTCCCCCCTCCAGGTGCTCCTGGAGAGATACACAGACACAAGCTCTGTGAATCCAAACAGAGTGAATCTCCCTCTCTGTTCCCAATCCTGGAAACAAAAAGTACTTTCCTCTTCACCCAGAGGGAATGCAAAATCAGGCTAGCCACTTCAACACACACAGATCTCCCCTGATTTCTTCCTCCCACCAATTCCCTGGTGAGTACAGACTCAATTTCCCTGCAGTAAAGAAAAACTCCAACAGGTCTTAAAAGAAAGTTTTATATAAAAAGAAAGAAAAAATACAAATAGTCTCTCTGTATTAAGATGACACAATACAGGGCAATTTCTTAAAAGAATATTGAATAAACAGCCTTATTCCAAAAGAATACAAATCAAAGCACTCCAGCACTTATATTCATGCAAATACCAAAGAAAAGAAACCATATAACTTACTAGCTGATCTCTTTGTCCTTACACTTAGAAACAGAAGACTAGAAAGTAGAACTACTTCTCCAAAGCTCAGAGAAAGCAGGCAGACGGAAAACAAAGACTTCAGACACACAATTCCCTCCACCCAAAGTTGAAAAAAATCCGGTTTCCTGATTGGTCCTCTGGTCAGGTGCTTCAGGTGAAAGAGACATTAACCCTTAGCTATCTGTTTATGACAACCCCACACCCAACCCCATGCCCTGAGCCCCCTGCTGCACCCCACACCCCTTCTGCACCCCAATCCCCTGCCCTGTGCCCCCTGCCTGCACCCCAACTCCCTGCCCCATCCCACACTCCTCCTGCATCGACTCCCCTGCCTGCACCCCAACTCCCTGCCCTGAGCCCCCGCCACACCCCTCATGCACCCTCTGGTGGCAGGGAGGGAGGCGGAGTTGGGGTAGAAACTTCAGGGAAGGGGTTGGAATGGGGGCAGGGAAGAGGTGGGAAGAGGCAGGGCCTCATGGAAGGGGTGGAGTGGAGGCAGGGCCAGGGGCAGTGAGAGGTGCGTGTGTCAGTGATGCAGCCCTCGGACCAATGAACTAGCCCTCATGTGGCCCTCATGGTCATTTGAGTTTGAGACCCCTAATCTGGACCATAACAGTGGCTACTGCCTGGGGTGATCAGATAGTAAGTGTGAAAAATTAGGATGGGGGTAGGGAGTAATAGACCACTAAGACAAAGCTCTGAATATCGGGACTCTTCCTATAAAATTGGGACATCTGGTCACCCTACTCCTGCCCCACAGCATGGACTGGGCTGGTCAATGGGGACCAGCCGGGCCAAGTTTGTGTAAGTACCATCATGACCCAATACATGGAGTTGCAGTGCCACTCACTTAAATCTAGTCCAGCAAGCCCCATCATCATTAGAGAGAGGAAGGTAGGCCAAACCCGAATAGTGCTGCGACCCCATGCACCAAGCAATACCACCCAGAGCAGGAAGCCAAGTCTAGCCAGTCCCTTCCTTGGTACTAGAGCTGCAGGAGCTGCCGCTGTGAGGTGACTGCAACCACCTTCTTCAGGGCCTCCTACATAAACTCAGAGCCAGGACCTAAACCCCCCCTTAGGCCTCCCACGCAACCCTTTGACACATTCTGGGATCTTCCTTTTGGGTTATGACCCATATTAGGCTGAGAAACTCTGGCTTAGGGGACTGCAAAACAGACCAAAACTGGTAATTGTCTTCATCTTTCATACATCCGATGTTTTATCTTGATCCTAGTAGACTTACCCCTTACATCATAATGGAGGATTGGATGTTGGGATTCATAGTGTCTTCAAGCCAAACTTCTATATTATTAAAATAAGAATAGCTGTAATTTGCTCTAATTATATACATTAGCTGAGCTGCTGGAGAGCTGCTAATGCAGCCTTCAGTGGGACAAAGTCCAGACAGCCCATGTCTAATGCTTTGCACCATCAGCAAATCATTCCTTCTAAAAAAACTCCCACACATTTGCTTCATCTATTACAGATAATAAAAAATGCTGTTCCTAAGCTCTTACAAATCTAAATTAAGAAAAAACACTAAGGTGGCCTAAGGGAACAGGGGAACAAGGGTTAAAGCAACCTTGTTTTAATGGGGATCACCAGGGCTGGTGTTAGACTTGCTGTGGCCCAGGGCCCCCACCATCCAGGGCCAAAGCCCAAGGGCTTTAGCTGGGGCAATGGGTCTCAGTCTTTGGCTCTCCACCCACCCAGGGGCATGGGGCTTTGGCTTTGCCTCCCCCTCCGAGCAGCAGAGCTTGGGTAGGCTCAGGCTTCAGTCCCCATCCTGGGGTTATGTAGTAATTTTTGTTGTCAGAAGGGGGTTGCAGTGCAATGAGGTTTGAGAACCCATGGGTTAAAGCAATAAAATTATGTGGATACTAAGACACAGCATGAAAGTTCCACTGTGGGACTTTTCCCCGATGTTTTCTCCCCAACCAACCCACCTGCCCCCACTTTGAACTAAAGATCAGGGTTTATACACGACTGAAGGAGTAAAGAGTGAAAGTATGTGAAGCTGGATCAGGAGAGAGTCTCCAGCCTTAACAGGCTGCTTAGATGAAATTAGAGGTGAAGAGTGTTGCTAACTTGGGTTTTTAGGCAGACTGTATATTTTTTCAGTGTAATTTTATTTCTTGACAACACATTTTCAAATTTTCAAGTTCTTCTAAAAATGAATTTCTTTATGCACACTCCCGCTCCCTCCTCAAGTTAGGGATAAGTGACCCTTTGCACAACTAAAACCGTCCCCTCACAAAGTGATCTTGTTTGCATGATAGATCACAACGATCAGGCACAGGGCAGCAGGCAGCTTTTATTCACGGCACTGCGCTAACTAAACTTGGGGTTTGACTGAAACGAACTAAAACTGGAGCAATTCTGAGGGACGATCCAGACGTGGACAGGTCACAGGTCACTAAGGGGCCAGGCTGCAACCATAGAGCAGCCACCTTAACGCGCCCAGGCCTCAAGCTCCCTCACACACACACACACACACCGTGTCGCCTCGTGCCCCTCGAGCACTGGGGCGCAGCAGGGCCCTGCCGGCCGTGGCCTGTTAGAGGTCGCGCGCCGGCACCGCCCTCTCGGGACACGCACTACGGTGGGGCCCACTGGAAGGCCGGCTGGGCCCGCAAGCCGCAGTGCATGCTGGGAAACAAAGCCGCCGCAGTCCGGCTACAGACGAGCGCCTGCGCATACATCGTTGTCTCCGAAGCCAACATGGCGGCAAGGCGCACTGAGAGCAGGGGCGTTTCTCCCGCGTGCGGACTCCGCCGCCTTCAAAGCTGAGGGCAGGGGCGCTTCCGCGCGCCACCTTTCTACACGCTCCACGCATGTGCGCCCCCTTGTCGCTACAACTCAAATCGCACGCGCAGCCCTAACGCGTAGAGACAGGGCGCCATCCCGCATGCGCACTCCCTCGCTTCCTTCTAAAGTTGTTTTTTTCCCCCCATTTGGCGGGGGAGGGAGAATCATTTCAGCGGCCACGCCCCAGCCAATCACAGCTAGCCACGTTTTTCTCATCCTCAGGGGTCCCGCCATTCGCACGCCCCTTCATGGCTTTAGAGGCGGGCCATGCAAATAGATTGGCTGGTAACGAGTACCTGGCCGCCCGCCCACAAAGGCAAGAAAACGACGGCAACGCAGAGGCCCAAAAAGCCTCGGGGGAGGCATAAGGCCGATTTCGGCCCAGCAGGCGCCCCATACGCCGACAGGAGGCGCCTATAACGGCTGCAAATGGCAACCCGCGGGACGGAGCCTCCCAAGTAGGCCAAACGGCCGCAGCCCATTAGGTTTCACTTACCGCTCGGGGCAGCCGTCCGCCTCCGCTTGTGATGATCTTGGTCACAAGTGGCGCGCCGTAGATTTGCCGTTCTGCGTCACTCTCAGAACGAGGCCGCGTAGCGCGGGGGGGAGGGGAGAAGGAGAGAGGCGACGTGCGGTCACGTGACACGTGGCCGGAACAGAAGCGTGAGGAGCCGGTTCGTGCTGGAGGTTGGAGGAGGCATCGCTCGCCTCCCTCAACGCCCCAAGCTCCGCGCGGCCGGAGCTGCCCCGAAGGGGCCTCGCGCATCCCCCATGTGGGGGCTGTGGTGGAACCTGCTGGCTGCGCTTCCTGTGCCTGGTGGCAGCGCCGCCCGCGGGGTGGGGGGGTGTTGTAGCGGGGCGCTGGGGTCTAGGGCCACCAGGCAGCAAATGTGAAAAATTGGGACAGTGGTGGGGGGTAATTGGAGGGTATGTAAGAGAAAGACCCAAAAATTGGGACTGTCCCTATAAAATTGGGACATCTGGTCATCCTACTGGGGCTGCCATTTCCCTGCGTAGGCAGCCACGTTGATGGGGGAGCGCTAGGTGTCCCCAGTCCAGCGGCTATCCCAGTTCCCTGGGCGGGGGCTGCCCTTGGAGGAGGCAAGGACAGAGCATGGGAGCGACTGAGGTTCTGCAGGCTGGACAGGATGTGCAGACTTGGCACCTGAGGCCCACTAGAGCCCCCTGCGAGTGTTCACTCACCACTGCTTGGTTGTTTCTGGGGCAGGTAGTTAGGGGAAAATAGCAAACAGATAAAAAAAAAAACAGGTTCTGAAGTCCCAGCAAGACGTGGCTGGATGATGGAGATGCTCCAACATTAACATGTGCTGCCTACCTGGCCTTCAGCTGAGTTGTTTTAAATCGGGGTTCCCAGCTGACTCACCACACAGCTGTGGTGCTCGTGACCATACTGGCTGTATTTATATTGTGTGGCTGTGGCCCACATAACAGAAAGCTGCATATGCAGCCCACAATGGTAAATAGGTTGAGAACCAGTGGTCTAAAATACAAACTTGAAACCCTATCTGGTAATCTTCAAATTGAAGAATAGCTAGTGGTTGATCTCTTAATTTGCACAAATGTCTCTGTACTAAAATGCAGTTGCTTTTGATTTCAAGTTGAGTATCTCAGTTGCTAGGAAAACCATGTTAGGGCCTTGCAATCTGACCACACTAGTTTTTGAGTCAGTAATATTTAATTGTACAGCACTTCCCCTCCCTAAGGCCCTTTGGAAAGGTAGGCTAGCACTATCATCCTTGTCCAGACTGCAAAATTGAGGTGTATGGCAATTAAGTGACTTGCTGTAGTTGTGGCGCTCGGGAGCAGTACTTAGGCCTATTCACTCCCATTTCTACACTCTGTCCATCGGAGGATGCCACAAGCCTCATAAAAGAGTAGTACTGGAAGGGACATTGAGAGGTCCTCTAGTCCAGTACCCTGCACTCAAGGCAAGAGTATGTAATAACTAGACCATTCCTAAAAGATGATTGTTTAACCTATTAAAAATTCCAGTGGAGAGTCCGCAGTGTCCCTAAGCAATTTATTCCAGTGATTAACCTTCCTGACAAGAAGTTTTTCCTAATATCCAACCTAAACTGCCCTTGCTGCACTGTAAACTCTTAGCTTCTTGTCCTGTTTTCATTATATCCTATTTTAAAACGTATCCTAATTATTTTCCATTCTTTTCAATTTCATCACATAGGTGAAGAGCCTGCAAACTCTTTTTAAAAACATACTTAGCTTTACTCACTATTTTAGTAAATAAAGTTGGGTATGTACTTAGGGGTTTGCAGAAGCAAGGCCTAATCCAGAAGTTCTCAAGCAAAACATCAACTGAATTTTTTGGAGTTTTATATGCTTTAAGGACTTCAGGGTTGGGCCCAAAGTTTTCTTTACTGTTCTGCAACTTGAAGAGGGAGACATTGCTATTGTAGAAGCAGCAATATTAACAAAAACAATATTTGCAAAGGAAGCATGGTATGTAGCAAAAATCAGTTATTTCTTTTTTATAAGCACATATAAAAACTCATTTTAAGCTAACTGAACCGTACTACGCACAATGACTATTGAATTAGGGGGAAGGGAAAACTCAGTGGTTTGATCATTGGCTTGCTAAACCCAGGGTTGTGAGCCTTAATCCTTGAAGGGGCTACTTAGGAATCTGGGGCAAAATCAGTACTTAGTCCTGCTAGTGAAGGCTGGGGGCTGGGCTTGATGACCTTTCAGGGTCCCTTCCAGTTCTATGAGATGGATATATCTCCATATACACCTCTACCTCAATATAACACTGTCCTCAGGAGCCAAAAAAATCTTACTGCATTATATCAAACTTGCTTTGATCCACTAGAGTGCGCACCCCCCCCCCCCAAGAACTGCTTTACTATGTTGTATCCAAATTCACGTTATATTGGGGTAGAGGTGTATTATATTATTAAACTCTAACTTTATGTAAAGAATTTTAAAACTTCTGAAAATTAAAATGTTCATCAGTTTTAAAACCATCAGGATGTATTTGTTAAAATGTATCAAAATGAGACATGCATGAACTTTTAATAGTATAAACAAAAGATTATAAAAATATATTTGCTTTTATTTTTTTTAAACAGCTATTTAGAAAATACTATTATGAATTATTCTGCAATGCATATGCTTTCAAAACTGTCATTGATTTTACTGCAAATTTTGCTTGGCTAAAGAATGTAAGATTACTTCTTTAAAGTCCAGAGGAAGTGCTGTATTAATAATACTGTGCAGTTTTGCCAGCAGAGGGTATACTGTGCATAGAGATAGTTTTAATATTCCCAATCCCGTTTCCATAAACCAGATGCCTGTTGTCAGAAGTTTCAAGTACACTGCTCTCAGTACACCAATGCAGTGACTCTGTTAATGTCAGTCTATTTATTTTGAAATTATACCAATGTAACAAAGCAGAATTTGTCCCCATATCTGTATCGACATCTCAGTTTCATTTACGGATGGCCAAAGCTTTCCTGCTCAAACACACACAAAAAAACCCCAAAACTTGTTAAATATTAGAATATATAATATTTTAAATACACAAATAAGTTACATCAGAAGTTACTGTTAGGCAGAAAGTGGAAAGATAATTTATTGGCTAGTGAAGAAGGATATTAGCAAACTTTTAAAATGCTAAAGGTAATTATTAAAAGACATTTAGAGAAAATAAAATGTGAAGTTACAATGATTCTCACTGATGGCTGGTTCAGCTCTGCTATAGCTGAATTTGGAGAATAGAATGGAGTGGCATAGGGTCCATTGCCCTAAAGATTTCTTCTCCACTCCTACATAACGGACAAGAGCTTTGCTATGCAGTTAAATTTACTACTCTGATGTCTGCCAACACAAATGAAAGAAAAGGAAACCAAGCACCTTTAATGTACAAAATTCACACTAATTTGTGCAATTTTGCTCATATGATGTTTCTGAAACAAATTCTATAAATGTAATTTCTCCAGATGCCTACATCAGTTATCATCATAAAAGTAACAGTCTGAGCCTGAACAACAGCAAAAATTCCAAAATATTCCCAGAATACCTGAACTAGAAAGTGTGAACTGGTTTGTGTGAACTTAGAAGCTCAGTTACAGTGTCCTGCACTGCCATGCAAGAAAATGAGGTTTGACTCAAATCTTAGTCTCTTGCTTCTCCTTTCAAAGATGTAGTGTATTTTAACTCCTGGAATAGGAAGACTTATGCAGGACACTGATACAAAGAATTCCCTAGAAATAGGCTCAATTGCCTATATTTATATATCAGTTTGTAGTGAGACCTACCATCTCCCCAATAGAAAATTCGGAAGACTAGTTCATAGGCTTGCTAATGGTCTAAGCAACTAGTGAGAAACTATGTCCCATGTAGCTCTAACTCAAATGGGTAAAGCTGCATAAAGGAAAATTTGGTCCCATACCAGCCAAGTCTCTCAAAACTGGGTGACTGGGGAACATAATCCCAACTATACATATAAAATGATGGGGTCAAAATTAGCTGTTACCACTCAAGAAAGAGATCTTGGAGTCATAATGGATAGTTCTCTGAAAACTCAGTGTGCAGCGGCAGTCAAAAAAGCAAACAGAATATTGGGAATCATTAAGAAAGGGATAGATAATAAAACAAAAGATCATATTGCCTCTGTATAAATCCATCGTACGCCCACATCTTGAATATTGCATGCAAAAGTGATCGCCCCATCTCAAAAAAGATATTGGAATTGGGAAAGGTTCAGAAAAGGGCAACAAAAATGGTTATGGATATGGAACGGCTTCCATATGAGGATTAATAAGACTGGGACTTTTCAGCTTGAAAAAGAGACAACTAAGGGGATAGAATAGAGGTCTATATAATCGTGATTGGTTTGGAGAAATTAAATAAGGAAGTGTTATTTACTCATAACACAAGAACTAGGGATCACCAAATGAAATTAATAGGCAGCAGGTTTAAAATAAAATAAAAGAAGTGTTTTTTCTCACAATGCAAAGTCAATTTGGGGGACTTTTTACCAGAGGATGTTGTGGTTGTGAAGGCCAAGACTATAACAGGATTCTAAAAAGAACTAGATAAGTTCATGGAGGATAGGTCCATCAATAGCTATTAGAAAGGGTAGGGATGATGTCCCTAGCTTCTGTTTGCCAAAAGCTGAGAATGGGTGATGGGGGAACTCTCTTGATGAATAGAACAGATAACCATTCCCTCAGGGGCACCTAGTATTGGCCACTGTCAGAAGACACAATACTTTGATGGACCTTTGATCTGACCTGGTATGGCCATTCTTCTGTCATTCCTGTCCAAATTGTCTCACAGGCAAGTGGTTTACAAAAAAAAAAACTTCATGTCTGCTCAAAATTTTGGCAAATACTAGTATCAGAAATCCAGTCACTTGTCCACTTAGTAACTCACTGCTTAACTGTCCCCAATTATACCCAGCATAGGATGGAAAACTGTGCAGCCCTTCTGACAAAAATTACTACACAACCCCAGGAGGGGGGACCAAAGCCTGAGCCCCACCACCCCCAGCTAAAGCCCTTGGGCGGCAGGGCTCAGGCTCCAGACCTGGGCGGGAGGGCTTGACCTTAAGCTTCAGCCCCAGGCCCCAGCAAGTCTAACGCTAGCCCTGGTGACCCCATTAAAACAATCTCAAATGAAGATCTGTTGACACAGTGCAGCCAAGAAGATATGAGAACCATCATTGCCAGGAATCGTTGGCGATGGATTGGTCATGTGCTTTAGATGAAAACAGATTCCATCACCAGAGTGGCAATAAGATGGATACCTGAAGGCAAGCAAAAACAACATGGCGAAGAGCTGTGGAAGCCGAGCTGAACAACCTGGGTCAGAGCTGGGGAACTTGAAAGACTTGCCAGAAACAGGAGTGGAGGAGCTTCGTCACTGCCCTAAAGACCAGAGGCGTAATAGGAACATGATGATGATGACAATGCTTAGGTGTTTTGGTGATAGGCACTTAATAAACACAGATACCTGTGGGTCTGTTGAAGAAAGAGAAATGATATGGCAATTTAGCAGAGCCATTGTCATACCAAAAGAATGGGAGCCAAAGAAAAGAAAAACATGGTTTGTGCAATTTATGTTCTGAAGAATATAATTAAAAAAGGAGTCTGGAACTAGCTCAAGTAGTGGTTGCATGAGGTTCCTTTCAACGTGAAGTGTTCCTTCAATAAAAGTATTTCTGAAGTTTTTCTTTAATGAAGTAAACTGCAACTCAAAATGCTACAGCAAGGAGAATTGATTGTTGAAAGTTCTATAGGAATTCATAGTACTTCTCCCAACAGCAACAAATATGGAAAATAAGCTTACTCATATTTATTTATATTATTATTTTAGGTAGGCAGATGGCATAATAAAGTCTGGCACAAGGACAAACCCATGTGTTGCCATCCACAAAGGGAGCTTTTCCACACTAAGAAGAAGAATGAGGAAAATAATACAAAAACAAGGATGGTAGGCCTAAAAACAGTCAAAATAGTCTAAATGAAAAAAAATGTCCTTTAGTATATATAAAACCCACACTAAGAAAGAACTAAGGAGCAGTTCTGGGCCAAAGTGGCACCAGTTCATTGCATATGCATAGACTGCTCCAACTGGAGGAGGAGTTTGAAAGAAAGCCAGTCAGCTCAGAAGGGTGGGGGAGTAGAGGCAGGCAAGGGGGATGGATCTGTCTGAGAGCCTGAGTAAGTGTACAGTGGGAGTCCTTGCTGCATGGAAGTGGGTGACCTGCAAGCTGCAGCTGCTCCAGGCCACCAGAGAAGGGACTAGCTTGTCCCTAAGGATTAAGGAATCCTTCACTCTATCTTTGCTTGGATCAGAACATAAGAATGTGATACCAGTGGTCCATCTAGCCTTGTATCCTGTCTTCCAACAGTAGCCAATGCCAGGTACCCCAGAGGGAACGAGCAGATTAGGTAATCATCAAATGATCCATCCTGTCATCCAGACCCAGTGTCGCATTCAAAGGCTTAGGGACACCCAGAGCATGCAGGGTTGCATCCTTGACCATTTATGCTAATAGCCATTGATGGTCCTATCCTCCATGAACTTATCAAAGTCTTTTTTGATCCCAGGTACAGTTTTGGTCTTCACAACATCCCCTAGCAATGAGTTCCACAGGTAGACTGTGCATTGCGTGAAGACGTACATCCTTTTGTTTGTTTTAAACCTGCTGCCTATTAATTTCATTGAATGAACCATGGTTCTTGTGTTATGTGAAGGGGTAAATAACACTTGATAACTTTCTCCACACTATTCATAATTTTATAGACCTTTATCATGTTCCCCCGCTTAATCATCTTCTTTCCAAGCTGAACAGTCAGTCTTTTTAATCTTTCCTCATATAGAAGCTGTTCTATACCTTTAATTATTGTTCTTGCCCTTCTCTTGCCCTTTGTCATTTCTCTTTTGTTTTTTTGGTTTTGTTTAAGATGTGGTGACCATGCCCTGGACTGGGAAAGTAGGTGGTAGGGAGTGGCCAGGGAGACACCCTGGAGCATTCCTAGATACTTGATATTGCTGCCACTTGGAGATCTGGTTTGTAGTCCCACAGAGAGGGTGGGCCCAGGCTCCCCTCAGCCAGTTGTGAGATCTGCCTCTTCCCTTGAGATAAGGCATGAAGATATTGTAAGCCCTGAAGTAAGAGTGTGGGACCTCTGAGTCAAACCCACCCCACCAGGGGGAGCGAATGAACTTCTATTCTTGGTTGGACTCTTATTCTGGAAAAGAGTGGACTTCGGTGGTGACTTGGTGGAAGGCCAAGTTACTGTGTACTGGAAGAGTCTGCCTCCACACTGGAGCAATCACTGGCAGCAGATGCTAGAGATGGGAGGAGAGTTGTGACCAAGGGACCTAACTACTAGGCAGTCCGTCCAATTAGTCCAGCCCTGTCACAGTGCCCTTAAGGCAAGATCCATCTTCACTGAAGTCAGTACTAGTCTTTTCATTGACTTAAATGGGAAATGGAGTGGGCCCCCACAGCAACTGAGGAAGTGACACCGGTGAACATCAGATGGGAGGACATTTCACAGCTGAGGAATCAACCAAAAAATTTGCTCCTTTGGTCTTTATTAAACAGAGAAAGTGATAGCAAACAAATTCATACGGACCAGAACTTCTGGACAGAGGCACCACAGGATGAGAAATTTTTTTTTGACCTAGGTTTTTATGCTAAACATTATATACTAAGTCAATAATCCTAAAGTGGATAGCTTGGTGTACTGCTGAATGAGTGTATATCCTTGAGGTCTGGCATAATCAACTCCCTTAATCCCATCCTAAGGGTATGTACGTAAATTTATCTTTTAGCCATGTTATAAAGTTAATGGTTTAATATACCATTTTAAATACAAAATACGTATTTGTTTAAGCTACTTGGGCTAAGCTCATCAATCAAAGACAAGTTCAGTAAGGGCTACATTAAAAAATCTCAGAAAAATGAAGGTTCTGTTCAGTTAGTAGATCAGCATCTGAGATTAAGCATTCCATTTGAGTCCAATGCTATTTCTCAAAAAAAAAAAGTCATTGCTATTACTAAGAAAAGGTAAATTATTTTCTCATGTATAGTAATCTCGTTTTGAAGCAATATAAAAGGGATAATAGTGATATGTACTGCATTCTTTATCAGATATTTTGTGTTCGTTTTTTCATGTTCAATTTCTTTTTTAAAACTAAGATTAAAATTTTGAAAAAAAGAACTCAGGATAATCCAATATGTTCTGTAATATGTGCTTATCCAACAAGCAAATATAGATAGTTATAAAGGTTTACTAAGCCATATCCTTTTTTCTTTAGACAGTAGCAAGTTCTTGAAGGAAAGCTGCATATAGTTTTGTTCCCTCAATGAAATTGTACCTAAAAGAAAACAGAGGCAACAGTATAATTTCACTGTACACAACATAGGAGTTCTTCAGATATACTCACATACTGTCTCGCATGGAAATAAATGATAATAAGAAACAAATTTTTAACAGTAAAGACAATCTTCATAAAAACTTACCAAGGAATGTGTGATAGACTTTTCCATCACTTTTAATCAAGATTGAATGCTTTTCTGAAAACTATGCTGAAGTTCAACAATGTGATTGGGCTTGTTGCAGGAATTACTATGGCCTGTGTTATACAGAAGGTCAGACAAGATAATCACTATTGTCCCTTCTGGCCTGAAAATCTATGAATTTTTATGCATACGATGTCATGACTTAGGTAGTCAAATAAATATATTGACTATTGTGCCTTTAATTTTGATTGCTATTTAAGGTTGAATAATTAACTATCATGTCACACAAAATAACTAAGGATCACGAGAAAATCAAAAGTGCCTAAATGACTCAGGAGCCTTGTCCCACATTTTTAAAGGTATTTAGACCCTGCTCTGCTCAGTGTTGCAAGGCCAAAGTGACTTAGATGTCTAAGTCCTATTTTCAAAAATGACTTAGCAGTATAAATCTCATTGAAAGTCAAGAAAATTAGAATTAGGCTCCTAAATCACTTAGGACCAGATGTTTAAAGGTATTTGGGCATCTACAGACACCTATCTGCATCTATAGATACCTAAGCACCTTTTGAAAATTTTACCCTAAGAACTTGATCCAAAGCCCTCTGAAGTCCATGGAAAGACTCTTATTGATATCAACTGGCTTTGGCTCACGCCCTATCCTGTGAAAATACACATGTTTAACTGAAATCATTGGTACTACTCACATGACTACAATTATTCAAGTAATGTGTTTGCAGAACTGAGCCCTAAATTATACCCTTGGTTATAGTCATGGAACTCCTAGGGAAGGTAATGGGAGTCACACGCACACACTGATTTGAGGAATGAATTTGACCCTTTGTTTTACCTCAGCCACTTGAACAGAAGCTGCAGGTTGTGCTCAAATTCCAAATAAGAGAAGTATTTCATTTTTATGTAACTATTGTTCAGCATCAAAATAAAACTTGCAATAGATTCCTTGGAGGTGGATTTTTATTTAATTAAAGTGTGTCCCTCCTTTTTAGCTTCAAATTATTCACTATGTTTACTTTCCAGTGGCTGTATGTATGATATACAAGTATTAATTATAGTTTCACTAAAACAAAACGTTCACAGGCTATCCCCTCATGCATCTTTTATCAAACTGCTTCTCAGTAGTTAATGCAAGAAACCATAAACAACCAAATGCACCGATATTGTGTTAAAAGCTGCCAACTTCAGTTAATTTGACTACTGTCAGTCATTAGAACTGCAATACAAGTGTTGAAGTGAATCAAGGACATAGAAAACTAGGAAAGAAAGCATCCGGGTGAAGGCACACACATTTTAACCAACTGGATTACTTAAAGGAGCTCTTCAACTTGAATGTTTTCAAATGACTAATTCCTAAAAATCCAAATATGTTGCAGGGTGTTAGTTGAGTACAGGTTTTTGAGAAGGGAAAATAGCAGCATTTGAGGTGAGGAGCCTGCATTTACACCACTTTTTCAAAATTACTTCTGGGAGTTCTAAATGTACATTTGAAAAAGTGATGTAAATTCAAGGTGGGTTTTTTTTTATTTGTTACAGTATTGTGTATTTTTTCTTCTGAAATTATATTAACACTTTAAAACTCCACATTTCTTCTAAATTAACATGTTTATGATTTTTAAGAAAATGAGTAAAAAATACCTGCTGATCTTTTCATCTTGCCCATGGGAAGCATCGTCAGGTCCTCCTATTCCTAGTAACATTATACTCTTTCTAGTCACCTCCTGAAAATGTGTGGCAATTGGAATTGTTCCACCTGCACGGATCATGTCAGCCTCTTTTCCAAACACTAGGGAGTGAAGATAACATAAGCTTTATAAAAAAAATCAATTTCTACAAGCTTCATGAACTATCTTTCCTGCTTTTATATTTGAATAACTAAAGGCATTATTTGGTTATAAACTTGTTTTCTACATTTTTTGTTGGAGGGGCTGGATGGGGAGACTTATGGGGACTTCTTAAAGATATTTCCTTTTTCCGCTAAAAAAGCTGTTATGATCGGGTGTTGTTAAGCTTGGATTCAAAGTATTAGAATTCACCCATGCCCATACTTGTGTGTTCTGTGGGCTGTATTCACTATCTAAAGTTCCTGTTCCTACAAATGACTTTACAATGGAGCCTTACACCCACTTGGAGTGCTGAAGCCAATGTTATTCTACATGGGCACAGGGATCTGTCCCTTAACCATAAATAGTATTCATCTGAAGACAAGTTACAGCAGGAGCTGAAAAATGGTAAGAGCAATGAATGACACATCTGTGTGTAATATTTGTGATCATCAGTGTAGTAAAATCTTAACAATGTACATTAATATTGCTTGCAAATCAACCTCGTATCAACAAACAATAAAAGCTGTTATGTATGAAAGTGCAATTCTATACAAATATATCAATATTAGAAAGCTGTGTGGACAATAAGATTATGTGCAGACAGAATAAGGAAAATAACCTGGTTTCATTTCTATGGATAATACTTTCAAAAGATGACATAGTTGTCTATCAAATAATCCACATATTATAAAACAGCCAAACCTCTTTTAATTGCTTTCCTTGCAGCCAAATACTGAGGTTCATTTATGTCAGACAGCCAGGGCTTTGATCCTGTGTCACTGGTTACTTTAATGCTGTTAGGACTGTTCAGTTCAGTAAATTTCTTGTTCAAATAGTCAGTCACCTAAAAAAAATAATTGTAGTGACACGAAAATATTTATTTAATTCATTACATAGAGAAAAAAACCATCTGTGTGTGCGTTTGTTTAAAACTCTGACTTGTCAGAGGCACAACTGCCATGCTCAAAATGTTACAGAGACAAGGTGGGTGAAGTAATATCTTCTACTGGACGAACAACAGAATTTGGTCCAATAAAAGATATTACCTCTCCCCACCTTGTCTCTCTAATACTCTGGGACCGACACAGCTACAACAACACCGCACATTCAAGATCTCACTGCTTGGACACATAATGAATGTGAAATGTTGACAGTGTGGGAAGAAAGTTCCAGTCATATTGGTTTTCTGTTACTGTCAACCCTCTACTCCTATACTGGCTGATGCAGAGATCTTCATTTGTTGGTGCTGTCAATGGACCTATTCAGAAGTAAGTGAAGATTGATTAACCCTGGGACCAAACCATAGTTTTGTCAGAATCTGATGGTTGTCATTTGTATTTGATTTTGGAAAATGATAGATGCTTTTGGATTTGCAGCCAAAGGAATATGGAGTGACTGCATATTATTTACATCCAGATTCTGTTGTTGAGATAGGTACATTATAGATAGTGAAACTGTAGTATGACATTTTTAACATGTTCTTTATCATATTTCTTCCTGGAGACATACGTGCCCCTATATTAGTTTCTTCTTATATAGCAGAAACTCAGATCCTCAGCTACAACCAAGCAGTACAAAGTGCAGCTCGGGAGGGGACAGACTATCAAAAATGTAGCCAAGAAACAACTTGCCGCTAAGCGTCACAGGTGCAGAACTCATTCATTTTGAAGTGGATGAATGCAATAAACAGGTATAGGAGGAATTAAAAAAGGAGGCATCCACCATCCTACCTGTTTCTCTACTACAGAAGGCTCCATGTTCGGCACCAGCCTTATTGAAAACTTTCCAGTTACTTTTGCAGGGATCACAGTCTTAGCTCCAGGTGCAGAAAAAGCTCCTTCGATTCCATGGATGGAAAGAGATGGATAGCGTGATCTTTGCATTAATAATTCTTCCTGAAGATGTAAAAAATGTAAATATATTAAAGCAGAAGAGGCATTAAACAATAATCTGTAATTAGCTAGCACTTCATGTTACTTCACAATAACAGATTGCATACATGATTCTTACGCAAGCAGTCTCAGTATTATTATTTCCACATGAAACCTCTCTTTGTGTATGTAAGTGTGCTATATATAAATCTGCCTAGAGATTGTGCCAAATCTTCCACGGCTTGTTTTTTCTTAAAGATAACTCATTGTAACAAAATTAAAGAGATCCATTTATTACACCATAATATCTGTTACATATAAAATATCCAGCTTTCAAGCATTTATAGTATTGCCATTATAGACGTGCATAGGATTCATCTTTCTCAAGCCCACAAATCAAGACAGTGAAAGTAGAGTATCTCAGATATAAATATTAGATCTGTAGGTATCTTAGCTTCCAGATTTAAGGTGCTTTGCATGATATCAGATCAGTCATAAGCATTCAGAACAAACCACACCATGTGAAATACAGATTTTATACCAATCAGTGTATTTTCCTTGTGATATGGGCTCACAACTTCCATGAGCGATAATGGATGTTGCATATGCCAACTGGAAGAAAAATGTAAGTGGCATTAAAAATAGAACAGTGACCAATATTTTAGTTAATAAATGTATTTTTAGGAGGGTCCAATCTTTAGGTGAGTTTTTTGTTAGATGAGTCACAGTCTTCAATAGTTTTATATATTATTTTATATATTATTTTATAGATAGACCATAGTTTTATATATTGGGATACCAAAATCCTTACTCCATGTTAGCCACAGAGCATGACCATTTATCTCCTTGCTGACAAAGATGTCACTTTTGCAGTGGGTATTATAAGGATTATGCAGGTTTTTCCAAGAGGTAGGTGTATTAGCAAATAAAAGATTTCTTGCTTGGGCCAAATTCTGCACTCAGTTATATGAGTGAAACCTCCACTGAAGTACCTATTCAACCCGGAGCAGAATTTTGTTGATAGAATTCTGGCAATCTGTGATCCTATCACAAAGGAAAAGTCGTTCTTGACCAATATTAATATTTATATTGCTGTGTTGTCCAAATGGCCTAATCTTGATTGGGTCCCATTGTGTTAGTGATACATATAGAAGTAGTTGTCCCTGTCCTAAAGAGCTTGCTAAAATCTAAGACAAGTAACACACATGGGGTCCCTGCACCGGTGAGAATGAGGAGAGATTTGAAGGAACCCCTGATTTTAGGGCCTGATTCAAAGCCCATTGAAGTCAATGGAAAGAACCCCATTGACTTCAGAAATGACTGTGATTTATTATTCCAACTGAGAAGCCTGAAACCAATAAAGGAAAATTCTATACCAATACAAAAATAAATGTAACATATACCTTAGTTTTGTTACGAAACTCTTCTAATCCATATTTGGCCATAATCTGGTCCAGGTCATATTCAATTCCTTCATAGAGTTTCTTTTCTTTTTCAGTGAGAGGAGCTACTGCGTCATAAATTCCAGGGATCAGGATATGACCAGAGGAATCTACCAGAGTGTCTAGAGAAAAATCCAAATGAATTTTAATTGGTCTAGAAAAAGAAGGTTCATGTCTAATAAACACTGCAGAGACGACAGAAATCTGCACCAAAAAAGTGTCTGTAAAAACTCTGCAGAGATGGTTTTCATGTTTAATATTGACCTTACTGTTATATTTTAATGTCACTTATAATTGCAGTTTTCAAGCTCTGGAGTTTTCTGAGCCTAATATAAGTATTTGTTTAACAATTAACCATTTACAGCTGTGATTTAGTGGCAACTCAAGGCACTGGCATATGGGAGATACAAATTTGAGTCCTAAAATGTCTTTGGGAGCAGAGATTTGAAAGGCACCACACTTTTTCCTGAGACAGAAAGTAATGTGTGACCCCTCTTGTGGATACATGGACTAAGCTTACACTGTGAGCCAAGGGTATGAATTCCCTGCTGTTGTACACATACTCACATTACCTCTCAGCGAGCAAGCCCAAGTATAAATAACAGTGGAGTCACGGAGGCACAGCTGAGCTGTTGTGCTATATGTTTACTCACCCGAAACTACGGAGTAAGTACTCAGCACAGCTCAGCTATGCCTCCTCTGTGGTTACTTGTGCCTGTGCTGCTGCTGCCGCTACCTTAGCCCAGGGCTGGCTCCAGGCTTTCTGCTCCCCAAGCAGCAAAAAAAAAAAAAAAAAAAAAAAAGCCGATTAGTGGCACTTCGGCAGCAGCTCAATCATGCTGCCCCATTCTTCGGCGGCATTTTGGCAGTGGGTCCTTCACTCCCTCTCTGGCAGCACTTCCGCGGCAGCTCAAAGAGGAAGAGAGGGACTGAGGGACCCGCTGCTGAATTTCTGCCGAAGACCTGGACATGCTGCCCCACTAATGGATGGAGTGCTCCCCCTTTGTATTGGCCGCCCCAGGCACCTGCTTCCTTCGCTGGTGTCTGGAGCCGGCCCTGCCCTGGCCACCACCTGTTGAACCTCAGGTTCAGTGCTATTTATACTCACGCTAGCTTAGATCTAGCGTGAGACTATATGCACACAAGCAGGGGAATAACACCCCTAGCTTGTAGTTTAGATGCAGCTGACAAAGTCCAGATAAATCAGACTTCTGGAGGAAAAGTCCTCCTGAAGAGAGAATTATGCGGGAGAGGGAGTAGAAGAGGAGAAGGATCAGGGCAGTCAATATCCATGAGGCTCTTAGAAACCCAATGGAGGAAAAAAAGTTGCAAGGTGTTGTACATCAAACTTTGAAAACTTACATTGTATTGTTAATCAGTATCAGCATTAAAATTGAATAACTACAGTTGGGTGTTTCTGTTTTAGCACAAATAAATTAACAGTGTGGACAATATATGTATGTAGGAGAAAATGTATGTATGTAGATACGTAAATTTGCACACCTGGTGCACATACTGTTACCTTATATACTGTTGTGATAGACACATTAAAAACGTTCTACAGCGATCAGCCACAGAGATTAGACTCATAAACTTAGGAGCTTTTACTCAGGATGAGCATTGTTCATCACCATTTTCTTACAACAATATCCCTCCTTAACTTTTCAACTTACTTGCACAGAACTTTATGAAATATTGCTAGAAAAAAACCTAAATAATGTACCCTGAGGTGAATAAATAATGGGAGTCAAAGTAGGTTGCAACTGAAAAAGCAGTGGCCAGATACATAAAAAGAAAGTTCAGACCAGGGCAAATAAACCTAATCTTCTTCCACATTTAAAGCTAACAGATTGCAGCCTGATTAGTTCTTAGATGGGTGGCCACAAACTCTGGTGCAGTAGTCTTATTACTTTAATTGCTCAATGTCCTTGTACTGCATATTATCTCCTATTTGGAGCATCTCTTTGCTTTATTCATTTTCCACCAAATTCACCTAAAACCTCTGCCCTTCTCCCTTTGGAGATTAATGCTTTTATTTAAAAGCTATAACCTTTGGACTAAACTTAGGTTTACCTATAACTAAAACGAGAGCTGCTTTCACACCTGGCTTGCGAGCTAGGCCTGTTGCTTTTGGATGGCACAATTTCTTTCTGGAGTGAATTATTAACTGACAAAGATACTCTTCATTTGATTAAAATCTCAACCTCAAAACTGCATTAAAGTAGTTAAAACACCACATACTGTAAGAAACCGTGTAGCAAACCCCATGGAACTTGGAGGGAGGAGCATAAGTTGCAGGAGGAAAGAGTTTGGAGGAGACACCAGGAAGTCTGTTAGTCTGCGCATAGTTTGAATGCTAGCTGCAGTTGCAGCACCTGTGTAAATAGTTGCTATAATAAAGATCCAGTATAGTTTAACAACACAGAATCCTTTCATGTTATTATCCAATACATGGTACATGAAACAAACAGAATTGGGGTTGCAATGTTAACAAACACATTAAAGTAAACAGAGTTATTCCTTTTTTTTTTTGAATTGCCCATTTAAATTAACTTGGCCCTATATAATTAAAATAAATTACACCATTGGATGAAATGCTGCAGCACTTGCAATTATGCATACAATGGATCCAAACCAGAAGGCTTCTTTACTTAGTCCTTACTAAGAAAAAGTCTCATGAGAATTAATAGCAATTTTGTCTGAGTAACAACGTCAGTACCAGGCCCAGTACATGTAATTCATGTTTTTATATTCCTGTGCTTTTAGTTAGTGGGAGTCAGAACAATACCTGATATGCTTTGAAATGGAACATGACAGACCTGGAACATGACATTTATTCATAGATAATTAAAGCAATACTTACTTAACAGAAATATTAAGTCATTCATTGCTTCATGTAATATTCCTCCAAAGCCCCCTGAATGTAAGTCTCGTTTAGCACATTCTATCTGCAAAAATAGAATAGATGAACACACTTGATACTTCCTTTACAAGCCATGGAGAAGGCTGTGTAAGCTTTCAGTTTAATTCCACAGGAAAAGTCTATGGTCATTTTCATTTCAGGATTTCTAGGTATATTATCACAATTTATATGCTATTGTTTTTTTGTTTTGCTTGCAATTTTGTTCTCTTTTCCATCACTGTGGGAAAAAACCAAATGTGCTAATGCACCTTTCTTTAAATAATCATTTTTATTTGACTTAATATTAAAGAATCTATTATCCATTTACTTCTTCTGATGCTGACAGACTAATCTGACAATCTTGAGAGCCATATTTTTGAAAAACAAGCTGGGTATTAAAAATGAGAACTGACATTTTCATTTTTTCTGCTATTCCACATGGACTGTAGAATAAATATTTTCTGGAAAATCGAGATGAAACTTTCAGCACAAAAGTGATGTGCCCAGTTCCATTTTTATTTTCCTGTCATTGGGGGCAGGCTTACTATGAAATGGCACAATAGTTCTGGGCTTTTTAGTAAAACATTATGGCATTTACATAGCTAGGAAGCGGACATACTGAGAGATGCCTGCACAACACTGGTGCCCTAACTGCCTTTTGCAGAGGTGGAGGCAGGGAAGCAGTGCTGAAGAAGATAAAGCATCAGAGGGTAGCCGTGTTAGTCTGGATCTGTAAAAGCAGCAAAGAATCCTGTGGCACCTTATAGACTAACAGACGTTTTGGAGCATGAGCTTTCGTGGGTGATGCATGTAATGGAAATATCCAGGGGCAGGTATATATATGTGTGCTAGCAAGCAAGCTAGAGATAACGAGGTCAGTTCAATCAGGGAGGATGAGGCCCTGTTCTAGCAGTTGAGGTGTGAAAACCAAGAGAGGAGAAACTGGTTCTGTAATTGTAATTGTAATTGTCAATTGCTTAAAAGAATATTGAATAAACAGCCTTATTCCAAAAGAATACAAATCAAAGCACTCCAGCACTTATATTCATGCAAATTTTGTCTGCCTGCCTGCTTTCTCTGAGCTTTGGAGAAGTAGCTCTACTTTCTAATTTTCTGTTTCTAAGTGTAAGGACAAAGAGATCAGATAGTAAGTTCTATGGTTTCTTTTCTTTGGTATTTGCATGAATATAAGTGCTGGAGTGCTTTGATTGGTATTCTTTTTGAATAAGGCTGTTTATTCAATATTCTTTTAAGCAATTGACCCTGTGTTGTATCATCTAATACAGAGAGAACATTTGTATGTATTTTTCTTTCTTTTTATATAAAGCTTTCTTTTAAGACCTGTTGGAGTTTTTCTTTACTTCAGGGAAATTGAGTCTGTACTCACCAGGGAATTGGTGGGAGGAAGAAGTCAAGGGGAGATCTGTGTGTTGGATTGCTAGCCTGACTTTGCATTCCCTCTGGGGGAATAGGAAAGTACTTTTTGCTTCCAGGACTGGAAACAGAGAGGGGGAGTCACTCTGTGTAGTTTCACAGAGCTTATGTCTGTGTATCTCTCCAGGAGCATCTGGAGGGGGGAAGGGAAAAAGGATTATTTCCCTTTGTTGTGAGACTCAAGGGATTTGGGTCTTGGGGTCCCCAGGGAAGGTTTTTCAGAGGGACCAGAGTGCCCAAACACTCTAATTTTTTGGGTGGTGGCAGCAGGTACCAGGTCCAGGCTGGTGGCTAAGCTTGGAGGTTTTCATGCTAACCCCCATATTTTGGACGCTAAGGTCCAAATCTGGGACTAAGGTTATGTCATGGTCCCAGGGAAGTTTTTTCAGGGGGACCAGACCTGGAGAGATACACAGACACAAGCTCTGTGAAACTACACAGAGGGACTCCCCCTCTCCGTTCCCAATCCTGGAAACAAAAATTACTTTCCTATTCCCCCAGAGGGAATGCAAAATCAGGCTAGCGATCCAACACACAAATCTCCCCTTGATTTCTTACTCCCACCAATTCCCTGGTGAGTACAGACTCAATTTCCCTGAAGTAAAGAAAAACTCCAACAGGTCTTAAAAGAAAGCTTTATATAAAAAGAAAGAAAAATAAGTACAAATGTTCTCTCTGTATTAAGATGATACAACACAGGGTCAATTGCTTAAAAGAATATTGAATAAACAGCCTTATTCAAAAAGAATACAAATCAAAGCACTCCAGCATGTGATAACCTTAGTCCCAGATTTGGACCTTCGCGTCCAAAATATGAGGGTTAGCATGAAAAACCTCCAAGCTTAGTTACCAGCTTGGACCTGGTACTTGCTGCCACCACCCAAAAAATTAGAGTGTTTTGGGGCACTCTGGTCCCCCTGAAAAAACTTCCCTGGGACCATGTAATAACCTTAGTCCCAGATTTGGACCTTAGCGTCCAAAATATGGGGGTTAGCATGAAAACCTCCAAGCTTAGTTACCAGCTTGGACCTGGTACCTGCTGCCACCACCCAAAAAAATTAGAGTGTTTTGGGGCACTCTGGTCCCTCTGAAAAACCTTCCCTGGGGACCCCAAGACCCAAATCCCTTGAGTCTCACAACAAAGGGAAATAATCCTTTTTCCCTTCCCCCCTCCAGGTGCTCCTGGAGAGATACACAGACACAAGCTCTGTGAATCCAAACAGAGCCCTCGTCCAGACTAACCCGCGGCATCGGCGGGTTAAAATCGATTGCTCGGGGATCGATATATCGCGTCTAGTCTGGACGCGGTGTATCGATCCCCGAGCGCGCTTACATCGATTCCGGAACTCCATCAATCCGAACGGAGTTCCGGAATCGACGCGGAGAGCCGCGGACATCGATGCCGCGCCGTCCAGACTGGTGAGTACCTCGATTTTAGAAATTCGACTTCAGCTACGTTATTCTCGTAGCTGAAGTTGCGTATCTAAAATCGATTTTAATTCCTAGTCTGGACGTGGCCAGAGTGAATCTCCCTCTCTGTTCCCAATCCTGGAAACAAAAAGTACTTTCCTATTCCCCCAGAGGGAATGCAAAGTCAGGCTAGCAATCCAACACACAGATCTCCCCTTGACTTCTTCCTCCCACCAATTCCCTGGTGAGTACAGACCCCAAGACCCAAATCCCTTGAGTCTCACAACAAAGATAAAGCAGGAGCTATACTTCCAACTTCCTGCATGGCTGTTGAACCAAGAGGCACGAGAATAGAAGTTTTAAATCATTTTAAGCTAATTGATTATAGAGAATGAAGTAGTTTTTATAGAAAATAGAAGATATTTTGATTAAAATAGTGTGGCCTATTTTTTGTCATTTGTCATTATAAATTCATGACTTCTGCCTTTTCCCCTCTCCCTGCTATCAGACTATGACTTTTTGTTATAATTTATCATGATAGGCCACTAGCCATACCAATGATAAATCTCTGCATGCAACCTTAAATCCCATGTATTTCATGATCCCAGATAAATTCCTTGGAGACTGGCGTGTACAGGAAATCCTTAATTCATTAGCTAATATTTTGTAAAGCCCTTTGAATATATAGAGGGACAAATTCTCCTCTTAGTTAATTTCAGTGAGGTTGCATTGGTACAACTGAAAGGATAATTTTACCCATAATGTGCTTATATGTGAACTTCCTATTGTTATTTCTATCTACCAGTACTAGAAAGTGGTGATTCCTTTAGTTCAGCCTTAAAATTACTACCATATATAACAGAGATGGAATCACTGTATAATCCTATATCTACCTTTAACCCTGTGAGTTTATATATTTGGTAGGGCTAGTAGTGTTTGGACCTGGATAAATATAAAGCCACTTGATAAATACTCAGGTAATATTCAGTTAACGAGAGTATAAGATCATGCTTCTTTTTGCACAATACCTCAACAAAGAAGTAGCAGATTCCTCTTGTCCCATATGTAATACCAGGTTTGTTGCTGAGCCATGCAGAGTCAGTGATCACAATGTAATCAACATCAGAAAAAAATGTACTATTTCTCTGTTTAACTAGCGTATTTAGCCCAATGGACCCTACTTCTTCCATACCTTCAAGCAGAATCTTTACATTAACAGGAAGTTCCTATAAGGAAATGTTTCAAAAAGATTCATAAGCAATTGGTTAACTAGTTGCAAATAGCAAACTTATTGATAAAGGAAGAAAAAGTCACATGCATGTTTTTGAAATGCTTCAATTGCATTCAGCACAGCCAGAACTTGTCCTTTGTCATCAGATGCACCTCGTCCGTAGAGATTGCCTTGAAAACAAAATAGAATGAGATTGTGATAACTAATAAAGTTAGTTCATTAGGCAAGTGCAGACAGTGATGTTGCACAGGTAACAGAGCCATAGTTGAGCTGTAGAAATTTTATTACTCATCATTGTGCACTGAACAAGTAGGACAGAAACCAGCTAGAGCTCAGGATGAATTTGCCAGGATGGCCTTTAGAAAATTATCTTTTTACTTGTAAGCTGACCAGATCTGATGTGGAAATCACTGAGACACAATAAATATATTGCCCAGGATGCAATATTTTACTGAATCAGTTTTTAAAATAGAATTACTCTTTAAACTATTAATAAATATAAAATCTTTTAAAATGCCATAGTATTTCCTCCTTCTATTTATGATCTTGCACACAACTAAAATAGTGTTTTGACAGGTTGTATATGTAATGCAGAGCTCTACGTGGTCTGTAGAAAACCTACGCAGAGCTCTAAGTGGTCTGTAGGTTATTTGAATAACAAGGTCTCCTGAAGCCAGGACTAGCTATCCCCCTGATGTTCAAAATGTAGCTGGAGTACTCAACCTTTGCTACTCCAAATTCCATTATTGGATTTGTACTGTAATAATTGCAAAGTCCATATTTACTTGTAGTAAATGTTTATATTGGACATCCTTCCTTTTGTATGCTCATGTTTAATTAAAGTTCTTTGTTAGCTTACAGTTGAGTAGGAGAAATTTTATAACAAGCTGAATGGAAGGGGCTAAAGTGAGGTTCTCTTCAGCATTGCCTTCCAAAACTGGCAGAAAATAATAGTACAAAAGCAATATGATTTTGCACCCTTATTCTGATCAGACCAGGAATGCCCACAATTTCAGCACAGCCATCAATACAGAGTACTCAGAAGGAACATAAGCAGTGTGATGGGGGAATATAATAGCTGATCAAGGGAGCTAAATGTCTCAGCCATGCCTCCTACCCCAGAATTCTCCTGCTTTTCTAGCCATGGAGGAACAACAGAGCATGGATTCTGTGGATTTTACAGGAACTGGTAGTGAGGCACAAAAGTTGTACTCTATTTGGACACCTCAGGTGAAATCCTGGCTGTAACTGAAGTCATTAGCAAAACTCCCATGGCTTCAGTGGATTCAGAATTTCAGCTCCAAGTTCTGGTGTAGGCATATGTGCAAGATGCAATCTAAATTTGGTGCAAGATCTTCCGTGCAGCTGTATTTTTAAGTCAAGTGCTTATTTTTGCATATAAGGAAAAAAAGTTCAAAGGATTTTAGTGGAAAATCTATTCACAGACAAGGAAGGCATTTCCCAGAAGGTTTGCTATTTTACCTGAACAGAATTGTTTGTTTCTATGTTATTTGAATGATCTTCCTCTTTTTCTTCCAAGGTATGGAAGCTGCTTTAATATAAAGGGTCTGACTGTATACATGCTAAATCAGTTGCTGAAAGCTTTCAAGCAGCTCAAGCACTTACCATTTTTCTCTGTCAATATGTAAGGCTCTGTTGACCATCCATCCTCAATTTTTGCCGGCTGCACATCCATATGCCCATAAAAACAAACGGTAGGCTTTTTTGGATCTTTTACAATGTTTGCCAGAATAACTGGTGGCAAAGAGATTTTGTTTCCATTGGGTAGCTAAAATAAATCAAATATTTTCATTATATACATTGACAGAGGCTTCCAAAACATGCATTTATAGATGATGAAGTCACTGGAGTTTGCACCAGGGATGATTTTGATCCTACTTGTCTTGATTTTTGAATGTCTTCTGTTTAGTTCTGTCCCTGTAAAAAGAATTTTAGAATGACTGCTATATAGAAGCAGACTAGAATCTACATCCTAAGGCTATTACGCAAGGATATATAATTTTCTGGAGCAGTGAATGGTTATATATGCAGCAAATGAGTAACAATGCTAGCTGTAGCACAAAATAAGAAATGGTCTTAGGGACATGCAAACCATTTTGTTGCAGGAGGTTGGTCCTGGTTCCAGTCACATAACATTAAAAACATCACTGGTGTGTGCAGTGCCTCGGATTTAAGGGGATAAGGAAAAGTTCTGGAAGCTCTAGTGCTAGGAGGCAGATACTTCCACCAACACCCAGTTCTACTTCTTCAAAGCCTCAGGGGTCAGGAACAGAAATTATGTTTCCTGTTGTCTCCTGGCATCCCCTCTTCTGGACCTCTGAAAAAGGGGAGGAAAGGATCTTCATAGCTCACTGGCTCCCCTGCCTGGTAAATGTGATTTTAAAGTTGATGATGGCCCTTTAAATTCTGGACACTTAATCCACCAGGATTACATTATTGGTTCCTGTGTATATAAAATGAGGCTTTTTTTTGTAGTCTGCATTTTACTTCTTGATGCAAAAGCCAACGAAAAACCATACTTATAGTTACAGTGGTAACCCATTTTATAGGTGTGCAACTTAATTTGTACAGCACTTAGATAACATGGTTATATCACTAGACAAAAGCTGGTTATAGATACTTAGATTTGTATCCTGAAAACACAGTGAAAATGTATTACCTCTTGCATGTCCAGATCTACCATCTCAACTGTTCCACCTAACTTTCTTATCCTTTCTTCTGCCAAAAGCATCATGTTTATAACCAGATGTCTCTTTTCAGGGTCAGTGGAGTCACTTTCTATGGCCACCCAATCTTTGAGTCTCTGCAGGATAAGAAAATTGAAGGTGATGATCTACATGCAGTGTATTGCTCTAAGCAGATGCTACAGCCCTCTGAAATGAAAGTTACCTGAAAATATCACTGTGATGCTGGCAGATCAGGTGCCAGCTCATGCCGAGGCTTAGGCCTTAACTGAACACTGACAAATGCAGACCTGGAAACCAGTCTGGCTTCCTGGTGTGTTAGTATAGTTAAAGTAGATATTAGTGTTTTAAGAATGTGATTAATGTTCAGACAATGCTTGTAGGATGCTGCATGTGTTAATCCTACTTATAATGCCTGTCTCCCGTGGTATAAATTTATATTGAGTGTTTTCATTGTAAACCTCTGTAATTATGTAACTCACCAAACAGGAAAAGAAGCATTAATTAGTGTAAAGTGCTGGTCCAGCAGACAAGAGGGCCTTAGAAAGCAGATGAGCCATTGTAAGGCATCAAAAGGACAAAGACCTGGTTGATTGCCCTCCCCACCTACATGAAGAGGAGCCAGGCACCGACACTTGTTCTATCCGTTTGGATTCTGGGGTGAAGGGGATAAAAATCCTTGACATGGAGAACTGGATCTTTATGCTGGTTAGACTCTGAGTGGCACAGATTCCTAAACATCAGCAAGAGATCTCCATGCTGCTTGGTATGGGTCAGCCCTGAGGGACATATAGACCTGCTTATTATAGAAGCTTATATTATCTTTTAAAATCTAAGACTGTAACTCATTTCTGTGTGTATGTTTCCTGTTTTAACCTCATAAATAACTCTCATTTCTTTTCTTACTTAATAAATCTTTAGTTAGTTTATTACAGGACTGGCTATAGACATTGTCTTTGGTTTGAGAAACGAGTACAATTTACCAGGGGTAAGTGACTGGTCCTTTGGGACTAGGAGTAACCTGAATATTTTTTGATCTTTGATGTAAAACAGCCATCTATCATATAGTCCAGCTTGCCTGGGCATCAAGATAGACTGGAATGGCCAAGCATCTGTCTGTGACTCCATGATATGACTGTTACAATGCTTTAGGAATTTGCATTTGAGACTGGATTGGTTGATATCTAATTGAAGAACATACAACCAATTTGGGGTTTCTGCCCTGCTTTCTGACAGTCTGCCCTGAGGCTGGCACCCATGGTCATGAGCCACTCCAGACAGCTTGACAATCACATTCATTGTTCTATCCTCATTCACATAGCTTTTAAATATCAACTACGGCCTGAATCCTGCAATGAGCTCTTCATGGATACAGGGTCCTCTCTCCTGTGCAGAACATTCCTGCACTGGGACCTAAGTCGGTTAAACAAATTAAGAAAGCTAAGAAACTGAAACGTGGTTCTACTCTGCAAATTGATTATGGATGAATAGCACCTTCTTACTCCAGAAATCTGCTCCTTATGTGTACTTAGGGTCTTCTTTGTTGTTGTTAGCAGCAATAATAAGTTTTTATTGTTTTTCACTACTGATAGCAGTGCAGAGCCAATGGAGTTGAGAGAGAGCTGAATTCTACTGCTTCTTGTGCATCATCAGTAGAATTGTTTGTTTGTTAAATTCCAAACAGTTGCACCTAAACAAATCCATTGAAGGAAATGGTTTTGCACAGGTGTCCTTGGGGACATATTTCCTAAACAATGAGAATGTATAGGGGTCAGTGATGGCCTAAATTTGTCATCAGAATCTTTATCACTGAAGATGATATGTTGAAGGAAAGAACTCAGCTTAAGTTGGAGATTCCAGATCAAATTTGCAAGGCTGACATTTATTAAAAATTTATTTAAAATCTTTTTATTTATAAACTGAACACATTTCATATGGAAATCAAGGAGGGCCCAATTCTGGCCAATGTATTCATGTTGGGTTGTAACTTGCTCCACCAGTTGTTCTGTTGAAATAAATGCAAATGCCTATGTAGAAAGGTACTAACTCAGTGTAAATTAGGGTTTTAAAAGTGGGCTCTAAGAATCTACAACCATGGAATCCTATGATGTCATATTTTAACATTTAACCTGTAAATTTATGGCAGGTTCATTGAAATGTAGCTTTCTAATACATTAAATATGAAAATGATTTATTAAATCAGTACAGTGTCCCTTATGTTATTTATTTTGATGTTTAATTCCTTTATTTTAAACTGTCCCCACATTTCCAGTTACCAATATGGTATGCTTTTGTTGTATTCACAGTGTATAGCTGCATAGTAGAAGTTATCAGGGGAGAAGCTATAAGTTTTGGTAGCTGGGTAGGGACTAGATGAGGAACTTTAGCTGGATGTTTCTGTTAAAATAATGAGTAGCAGAATAGTTAATTTCAACATTTAAAATTTCTTTTTTAGGCTTCCGTGTCAACAGCTACTGGAAATGAACAGGTCAATTCAGAGGTATTGTTTCAGGCTCTCTGCAGAGTGAGGAAGACAACATTGAATCATTTTATGCAAAGCTCAGGTTTTCAAGGTTATCTTCACAATCATGAGCACAACAATATATAAATATATAAAGCTTATATTCCAGAACACAAACTTATAGTAACGCAGGGGTCGGCAACTTTTCAGAAGCGGTGTGCCGAGTCTTCATTTATTCACTCTAATTTAAGGTTTTGTGTGCCAGTAATACATTTTAACATTTTTAGAAGGTCTCTTTCTATAAGTCTATAATATATAACTAAACTATTGTTGTATGTAAAGTAAATAAGGTTTTTAAAACATTTAAGAAGCTTCATTTAAAATTAAATTAAAATGCAGAGCCCCTGGGCTGGTGGTCAGGACCTGGGCAGTGTGAGTGCCACTGAAAATCAGCTCATGTGCCGCCTTTCAGCACACGAGCCATAGAGTGCCTACCCCTATAGTAACGGTTTGGCAAAGGGTGCATTCTGTGATAAATTCTGTTATTATAGATGCACGGAATACTCTGGGTCCTAGGAAAAATGTTGTATATCTTACTTAGGTTAAAAACTCCAATGGTGAGGTTTTGGCCTTTTTTGATTACTTATCCTATTTATTGTTAAAATAATAATTGCCCTGTATGTAGTACTTTTACAAAGCTAAAGTTTATTAGCAGAAAGCAACAGAAAACTGATATAAGTCTGCTTACTCCTTTGTAAAACACTTTGAGATCTATGGATGAAAAACTCCATACAAGAACTAGGTATTTATTATTATTGCTACTACTTTCTTATGAAAATCATATGAAATATTATCAAAAAATAATTCATTGCATGTATATATCACTTTTCATTCAAAAAGAGCAAAGAATACTATGACCAGAAGTAAAATACCGGCTATGCTATGATCACTAATTGAACCATTTTAGTATTTTTTTTTAAAAGTCTAACCTACTTTGAGAATTCATATGACTAGAAACTTACATCGCAGACATTCTTACTGTGCAGCAATGGGCTTTACCTGCACGTATTCATCTTGATGTTCTTCAATATACTGAAATATTTGATCCAAAGGCACAGATACTGCTGTAGTAAGTGACATGAACGACATGGCAAGCACCAGGGCAGTCTGTAAAAGAAAACTGAAATGTTTAAAACAAGTTTATCCTTTGATTCTCAGACTTTATACAATGCTTAATCTGTGTCCTTCCAGGAAGATATATTGCCATTGCAAAAAATGACCTGGGTAGCTTAGTTAATACCAGTGTCAGGTAGTGCTTAAACACTTAGGAAGACATTTATTTCATGTTATTCCAGTTCTAGCTACATTTTTGGTCCTTAATAATCAGAGCTCACAGTGTGAAACAGGAATGCTGAAGCCCCTGAAGGCAGAGTTGGACCCCTTGGAGGTCTGGCTACACTGAAGCTGTTCCTCCTGGAGACTATTCAAAAGCTAGGAGTACAGCACTAATCCTGTGGATCCATGACACAGTGGTATCACCTGTTTTAGGTATTGGGTGTATTTCTTAGACTGGTGGAACAAAATGGGGAAACTTTTAAAGTGACCATTGTAACATCACAGCTCCATTCAACTGATGATAGCAGCTGACACATTCTGCAGAAAGAAGGAAAGATGTTGGGTTAGTAGAGGATGGGAATGACCAGTATGACAACGATTAGTATCTCCGATTCCCACTCCACAAGCTCAGATGCTGTATGCTTTTTTTAAAAAAGTACATATTGTATTTTTAGGTCTGTATTCAGCCTCAGAGGATAAAACATATGTATAGCACCTTTGTGGGGCTGCTGTTCTGGGGATGCTTTAGAGGAGCACTCAGGACATTCTGAAAGCTGATGAATAAAGGTGAAGCCAGGAGCTTTACAAAGCCGGGGAGCTATGAATGGGGAGTGGTATAAGAACTACTATGGTAACCCTACCTCATTCAGGGATTTCCCCCATGCTCAGGGAATCCCTATACAACCAGACCTGCTATTTCTACAGCCCCTTTGCACTGGCAGACTGATATAAGGAAGCCAGAGTACAGGCAAGAATCTGCCCCATAAAATCTACACACATTAGAGCCAGATTCTTCAGTTAAGTGGCACAAAACAGCTGTAATGCACCAGAGATGGCCATCTGAGAATTCTCCCTGTGCCAGGAAAAACTCCACTTCCTTCTGCGTCTCCCATCTCCTACCCGCTTTCCCCAAACACTTCCTTTATAAAGGAAAAGAGGGAGGCAGGGAGCATGTTGGGAGTGCACAACACAGGCCACAGAACTTCCCTGAAATAATTCCTGTGTAACCTAGAGCATATGTTTTAGAAAAATATCCAATCGTGATTTTTAAAAGGATGGGGAAGGAGTGTGTGTGTGGAAGAAACCAGCTATGCTCTATCTCCCAGTGAGGTGAGGTCCTTAAAGGAGCTCAGGAACAGTCCTGAGGGGCCTTATGCCAGTTGCATAAATTAGGGCCACTCTTGTGCAGCCCTACCTTGCCCTAGTGCCTGGTGGCTGTGATGCAGGAAGGTACTACTATCTCCCTGTTGCCTCTTCCACTCCACTCCACATGAGTTCAGTTACTGATCAGTATTATTTATCTCATTAAGAAGCATTTCAGCTCAGCTCTAAGCATTTTGTTGCTGTTTTTAAGTTTACAAAATGTGTAATTTGTGCCAAATCCCGAGAGTCAGCCTTTATTTAATGCAAAATGAAAAGCATAGAGAAGATTGGACCTAAGCTATTGAGCTACTATCAGCACCTTGGAGTAAGTGGAAGGGACTCATTAGTTCGGCTCTTTCAAATGCTGTCTGCACACTTGGTGCTATTTACAAGATCAATAAGAGACAGAGAAGTTGAACATCATTTGGCTTCTTCACTCTGTACCAAATTGTGTTCCCACTTCTCATGCTGGAAGGGCATAACGAGTGGAATCAGTTCTGGGTCTAGTTCTGTTCAATATCGTCAATAATTTAGACAATGGTTTAGAGAGGACACTTATAAAGTTTGCGGATGGTACCAAGCTGGGAGGGTTTGCAAGTGCTTTGGAGGATAGGATTAACATTCAAAATGATCTGGACAAACTGGAGAAATGGTCTCAAGTAAATAGGATGAAATTCAATAAGGACAAATGCAAAGTACTCCATATAAGAAGGAACAATCAGTTGCACACATAGAAAATGGGAAATGACTGCCTAGGAAGGAGTACTGCAGAAAGGGATCTGGGGGTCATAGTGGACCATAAGCTAAATATAAGTCAACAGTGTAACACTGTTGCAAAAAAAAAAAAAAAAGCAAACATCATTCTTGGATGTAATACCAGGAGTGTGGTAAACAAGACACGAGAAGTATTTCTTCCACTCTACCCCGCACTGGCTAGGCCTCAACTGGAGTATTGTGTCCAGTTCTGGGCACCACACTTTGGGAAAGATGTGGACAAACTGAATAAAGTCCAGAGGAGTGTAACAAAAATGATTAAGGGGCTAGAAAACATGACCTATTAGGAACGATTGGAAAAAAATGGGTTTGTTTAATCTGGAGAAGAGAAGACTGAGGAGGGATGTGATAACAGTCTTCAAGTACATAAAAGATTGTTATAAAGAGGCGGGTGATAAATTGTTCTCTTTAACCACTGAGGACAGGACAAGAAACAATGATCTTAAATTGCAGCAAGAAAGGTTTAGGATTGACATGAGGAAAAAATTCCTAACTGTCAGGGTGGTTAAGCACTGGAATAAATTGCCTAGGAAGGTTGTTGAGTCTCCATCATTTTTCAGAGTAGGTTAGAAAAACACCTGTCAGGGATGGTCTAGATAATGCTTCATCCTGCCTTGAGTGAAGTGGACTGGACTAGATGACCTCTCGAGGTCCCTTCCAGTCCTATGATTCTATGATTCAATCAGAGTTTTGCAATTGACTTGGCTGGGATCAGGATTTGGCTTTTAAAAAAGTAAACAATCAAGACCTCTGAAAATTGTGAAAAGGGGGAATCAGAAGATATCCTTTAAGGTTAATACATACTCAGCATGGTATGGCTTAGACTGGTCATTTACTTTCCTTTGTAAAACACTTTGAAATCAGTGATGAAAAGTGTGATGTAAGCACTGGTATTATATAAATTACTATTACTTTTTAATTTTGCTTCAGTGGTTGTGCTCACTCTTCTTTTTTTCCTAGCAGAAATAAAGAACTTTTCTTGTTGAAATTTCCATAAACGGTGCCAAATTCTGATGCCAGAAAATGACAAAATTTTCCATTGATTCTTTAGTGGGAACAAGACTGGGTCCTTGAAGAGCTGAAGTTTCTCTAGGTTTATGATCAATTGCTTTTAACCTAGGAAGTCTGGAATTCTTTTAATTCTCTATAAAATGTTTTAAGTCAATTAAGCCTTTTAAAATTCGCTTTAATCCCTCCCTAAACTCCTTTGAAGTCATTTTGCTCTTTGCCAATCCAGTTCTCTCCTTTATTTTTCTCTGCTTTTAATGATAGCGCTTCAATGTTTGCCAAAACTGCAGTGTTATCACACTCTTTACATATATTTATATAAGCACACATACCCACACAGGACATTTGTAAGTAAACGCAAAATGCCTGACTCTCTCTTACATCCTCTTCCTGTGCCCTGGGGCTCCCCAAACAGAATACCCTCCTGGCATCTAAATATCGTGATTTTTCAAAAATGCTCAAAGTCTCTTTAGGCTGTAGAATAATTATCTCGTGCAACATAACAACAACAAGAAAGTATAAAAATGAACCAGGAAATGTTTTACCATGGCTGTGAAATGGAGCAGCTTCCAAAATTGTCTCATTAGTGCCTTGGTGTTAGAGGTGGTCATAACAGGGTAACAGTCTGAGCTGTGTTGACTTCCTTTTATCTCAGTGGGGTGGTTCCAGCTGACTCTTATCCAATAACCCATTCCCACCCCCTTTCTCTCTTGTTTACTGTTATTTAGTCTCTCCAAATATTTTGTTAACGATATCTGTCAGATTTACTTAGATTCAGAATACCTAGGCTGCCATGATCAATTTGGAGATAATAGTATTAATTTTTTGCTTGACTAATACCAGCTTACCCAGGGAATACATCTCTCCTCTAAACCCCAATTCTTATGGTTCATTTGAGACAGATTAGGAAAAGGTGTTTCCTTTCTTCAGCTCTCTGGACTTACTATACAGAGAACATTTTTATTAGGATATGTAACCATATTATAATATTTTACACAATTATTTCACGTGAGTCTTGTGGCAGGAAGTTCTTTCTCCCCACTAAGTTGGTTAAAAATAATCATGAATAAATTCTCACATGTGAAATGATTGTTTAGGTTCTGGCCTTAGGTGGTTGCCAATGCAATTAGCCTAAACTTACAGCAATCCAGCACAGAGCTCCACAGGTTGCAGAGGATGAAGAAAAACAAACAGCACAGGAAAAGCTGACTTTGGAGAAATGCTGCAAGCAGTGAATGCATCTCAAAGGGCTTTGCCAGCAGGGGCGGCTCCAGGCCCCAGCACGCCAAGCACGTGCTTGGGGTGGCACGCCGCGGGGGGCACTCTGCCGGGAGGTCCACTGGAGCCGCGGGACCGGCGAGCAGCAGAGCGCCCCCCGTGGCATGACGCCGTGCTTGGGGAGGTGAAACGTCTAGAGCCGCCCTTATTTGCCAGTATAAACATATGAAATTAAAGGCTCTTTAACTGCTTTAAATTACAGATATGACAGAAACACATTGAAAAGCCTGAACATGCCAGCTAAAGAGAAGAGCAGAAAACTCTGCTGCTGAGGGAGATTAAAGACTTGTAAAGATATGTAGAAGTTATAATGAAATCAAAAGGGTTTGAGGAACTTAGCTGCATTTTAGGCATACACAGGGAGAGGAAAATATCAGCAGGACTAAATGATTTTTATTGTCTTCGCCCAGCCCCAACTCCACTGGGTTAGAGAACTCAGTGATCTGCTAAAGGGACTGGAGAGAGAATACACAGAATTTCAAACTTCAGCAAGTCCTAAAGGAAAACTGAATGAGGAAGTGTGATTGGATGGTTAGAGCTCAGTACTAGTTAGAGTTCTATTCTAAGCTGTGCTACCAATTTACACTGGTACCTTGGGCACGTCACTTCACTAACAATTCTGTCCTTTCATTTACTCATCTATGAAATGGGTATAATACTGTTGCCCCTCTGTTGAGCAGTAGCAGATGTTCTGGTCTTGCAAGTAAGTTTCCTGTTGGAAAACAGTGACATAGTGTCTGCACATTTTCTTAGTGTAATTCTGTTTATTCACATTATACATTCCACTCCTAGATCAGAGTGAGTCACAAACGGCATGCAAGCAAACACCTGTTAAGGGAATCGCAGCCCAGCCTGGTTCCCAGGAAGCAACCCTGGCCTAAGAATCTATTCTAAATTGAAAGTTTAAGACAGAGAGCAAATGGGGTGGAGTGGGAGGAAGGAATTGTTGAGTGCCTAGTAATTTTATCCCAGAAGTTAATACAAATATTTAGTTTAGGTAAACAAGAAATGGCAGGCCAGCTCTTACTAGTTATCTCTTACTGCCAAGACAGGCATGTGACTCTCAGTATTTTAGGCAAAGGGGTTCTTTTAAATACCATAGAAGACACCAAGATTAGTGCTGAGCAAATGATCATAATTATTAACCTTGGCTATTTTATTGTTAAAGTAAAATAAAATATTAATCAAAACACAAATGGTAAACAAAGGTTACTTTTATTACTGTCTCTTCTGGATGTCTCTCTGTAGAGAGTTTTTCTACAGAGATTATACTTTTGAGAGGAGACCTCTCTTGGGTGGGGCCCTTTTATCTCAATAAATTAAGGCCAAAATGATTGAGGATTCAATCTTAATATATCATTAGATAACTGAAAACTGTTTATAGATGAGCAAAATAATTTTTGTTTAAGGTCAGGTGAGTTCTGCTTGGTTACCATTGATAAGCTAAAAGAGTTTTAAAATGGGAAAAGTAAGCAACTAAAAACCAAACAAATTAAATAAAGTATTTAAACCAGTTACTTAGAAAAAGCCATCTATAGATCTGTTTTAAGCTAAAAATCTTAAATCCAGTTAAATCCCACTGTTTTTCTGTTTACTGATGTTTAGCCCCTGACTTCTTTCCAGGAATACATGGTCTAACCCAGGGGTCAGCAACCTTTCAGAAGTGGTGTGCCAAATTTTCATTTATTCACTCTAATTTAAGGTTTTGTGTGCCAGTAATACATTTTAACATTTTTAGAAGGTCTCTTTCTATAAGTCTATAATATATAACTAAACTACTGTTGTATGTAAAGTACATAAGGTTTTCAAAATGTTTAAGAAGCTTCATTTAAAATTAAATTAAAATGCAGAGCCCCCCGGACCGGTGGCCAGGACCCAGGCAATGTGAGTGCCATTGAAAATCAGCTCGCGTGCCGCCTTTGGCACGCATGCTGTAGGTTGCCTACCCCGGTAACCATTTGGTAATTAACAGGAGAAACTGTTCAATTACAATTGCATGTCAATATTCCAATAAAATCATTACAAGAGTTTTCAAATCTAATCCCTTGGTAATGGTTTAGTTATTTCATCTCACTACTTCATGTCGAAGTCTTGGTAATGTCCATTGGGGGTTGAAGATTACCTTTTCACTGCTGCTGCAAGGATGTTTTCTTCTATTTCTTCTTAGCTGGCTGTGGCAGCTTGCTTGTATAGTTGGACAGGATTAACTGATAACTGCTGTAAAGTTGTGGATGGAGGCACAGAAAGTGCAAATTCCAAATTAGCTGCTGTCATCTTTTCACTGACTCAAAACCTTCCTGGGTTGATCTTAGGAGCCTCTTTATCTTATAAATATGTAATTTGTTAATTCCTATATGAGTTAGAATTGTAATTCTTTCTTGACAGTTATACTTCCTTTTTCTTTTTGCTGGGAGATTCTCTCACCATCTTTAAGTTTAGAGCTTTAACTCTTTTCACTCAGCCCATTTTCTGAGATATTTATTCAGTTTCATTAGGGTTCAATAGGAACTGAAATTCTGTTCTGAAAGAGTCCAAACACTCCTGTTTTTTATAGAAAAGTTTTTAGCTCTCAAAGCCCTTTAAAAATAAATAATTCTTAAAGAGAGTCTTCAAACTGGAATAGTTATTAAAGGATTGAGGGGAGATATGATTGCTCTCTATAAATACATCTATAAATACCAGGGAGAGAGGGGAATTATTTAAGCTCAGTACCAATGTGGACACAAGAACAAATGGATATAAACCGGCCATCAGGAAGTTTAGACTTGAAATTAGACGAAGGTTTCTAGCTATCAGAGGAGTGAAGTTCTGGAACAGTCTGCCAAGGGGACTAGTGCAGGCATGCAGCTCATCATTTCTGCGGGATGTCTGGGGCTCTGACCTGGAACGGCTGTCCTCTCTGGTTCTTTAGTAGGCTTGCCCGATATTCTAGGCAGGACTGACTCTACCTTTAAACAAAACGTAAAGAAGGAAATGACCAGGGGAGTTATTCCCATTTTTGTCCATGCGCCCCTGGCTGAGCTCACCGAGGCCAGCCAGGAGCACCCCTGACAGCAGCGGAAGGTACAATAGGACTGGTAACCGTCATCACCAATTTCCAAAGCAGCAGACGTTAAAATAGGACTGGTAACCGTCTCTGCTGATTTGTAAAGGCAAGTGAATGGTGCTGTGTAGCACTGCAGCACCGCGTCTGTCAGCAGCATCCTGTAGACATATAGTGACAGTGAAAAAAAGGCTGAACGGGCTCCATGGTTGCCGTGCTATGGCGTCTGCCAGGGCATCCAGGGAAAAGGGCGTGAAATGATTGTCTGCCATTGCTTTCATGGAGGGAGGATTGACTGACAACATTTATCCAGAATCACCCTGGACACTGTTTTTGCCCCATCATGCATTGCGATCTCAACCCAGAATTCCAATGGGAGGGGGAGACTATGGGATAGCTATGGGTTAGCTACCCACAGTGCAGCGCTCCGGAAATTGACGCTAGCCTAGGTACATGGACGCAAACTGCCGAATTAATGTGCTTAGTGTGGCTGCATGCACTCGACTTTATACAATCTATCTCCAAATACCGGTTTCTGTAAAATTGGAATAAGCCCGTAGTGTAGACATACCCTATGATTGCTTTCTCTTCTCAACAAGTTTTGAAGAGGTGATCCTTGTTCTTCTGAGTTGGGTGAAGAGTTGCTTACATATTGCTAATTAATTCCCCATTAATAAATATTCTCTATCTAAATAGTTTCTCACATTATTAATCTAATCAGCAAGATTTCAGGCTGGTACATGAAAGATTTTCCCTTCACATAGCAAGGACAGTATGAAATTACATTATAAGGTTTGCATTTTGACAAAATATTTCTGAACATAATCCTCAAAGCTCTTGCCATTTCAACATTTATGAAATAAACAAACATTTTCTTCAAAACACTTCCCCATTATTAAAGTTTCAGAATAAAGATTTTAGAGCATTAATAAAAGAATTATATTCCATAAGAATTTTGTGGGTTTTGAACTGTGGTTTCTCTTGCAAAAGAAGGGTTGACAAAGCCCATTTTTAGGGCTGTTTTTGGCTCTGAAAACACATCCTTATGTTCCTTTTTGAGATATCCTAAATAAGGATCATCCTTGCATTCCTTTACACAATGAATGTTTTTTCCTAAAAGAGGAATGTTTTTTACAACGTTATTTTCTTGAGGTAAGGTTTGCCGTTATACCAAAATTGATATCTTAAACAAAGGGATGTGTTCTGTTCTTTGAAAGATGCTCTTCTGGATTTGTTTGTCTTCTTAGAGTTATGACATTTGTAGTTGGGAATTAAAACTTCTATTAAATATTTTGTGCAAAACACAAATCTCAATTAACATATTTTTAAAATACAGACTTAGAAAAATAGCAATTACAAAAGCTGCATTTTAGAATTTCTATTAACACTTCTTGGGGTAATAAACATGGTGTTATGGCTAAGGAGATGTTATCTCACTGACACTTGGCTTATCTCTAGGTGACAGAAAGCTTCTTGCAATTTCTTTTATTAGCCTGAAAATCCTATTTAATAAACTAAGCAATGAAAAACATAAGCATGTGAGATATTTTTTCTAAGGTTTATAAGAACATAAGAATTACCATACTGGGTCAGACCAAAGGTCCGTCAAGCCCAGTATCCTGTCTAAGGACAGTGGCCAATGCCAGGTGCCCCAGAGGGAGTGAACCTAACAGGTAATGATCAAGTGATCTCTCTCCTGCCATCCATCTCCACCCTCTGACAAACAGAGGCTAGGGTCACCATTCCTTACCCAGCCTGGCTAATAGCCATTATGGACTTAACCTCCATGAATGTATCCAGTTCTCTTTTAAACCCTGTTATAGTCCTAGCCTTCACAACCTCCTCAGGCACGGAGTTCCACAAGTTGACTGTGCGCTGTGTGAAGGAGAACTTCCTTTTATTTGTTTTAAACCTGATGCCCATTAATTTCATTTGGTGGCCCCTAGTTCTTATATTATGGGAACAAGTAAATAACTTTTCCTTATTCACTTTCTCCACATCACTCATAATTTTATATACCTCTATCATATCCCTCCTTAGTCTCCTCTTCTCCAATCTGAAAAGTCCTAGCCTCTTTAATCTCTCGTAATATGTGACTTATTCCAAACCCCTAATCATTTTAGTTGCCCTTCTCTGAACCTTTTCTAATGCTAGTATATCTTTTTTGAGATGAGGAGACCATATCTGTACGTAGTATTCAAGATGTGGGCATACCATGGATTTATATAAGGGCAAAAAGTTATTCTCCATCTTATTCTCTATCCCCTTTTTAATTATTCCTAACATCCCATTTGCTTTTTTGACTGCCGCTGCACACTGCGTGGACGTCTTCAGAGAACTATCCACGATGACTACAAGATCTTTTTCCTGATTCGTTGTAGCTAAATTAGCCCCCATCATATCGTATGTATAATTGGAGTTATTTTTTCCAATGTGCATTACTTTACATTTATCCACGTTAAATTTCATTTGCCATTTTGTTGCCCAATCACTTAGTTTTGTGAGATCTTTTTGATGTTCTTTGCAGTCTTCTTTGGTCTTAACTATCTTGAGTAGTTTAGTATCATCTGCAAACTTTGCCACCTCACTTTTTACCCTTTTCTCCAGATCATTTATGAATAAGTTGAATAGGATTGGACCTAGGACTGACCCTTGGGGAACCCTCTCCATTCTGAAAATTTACCATTTATTCCTACCCTTTGTTCCCTGTCTTTTAATCAGTTCTCAATCCATGAAAGGCTCTTCCCTCTTATCCCATAACAAATTAATTTACGTTAAGAGCCTTTGGTGAGAGACCTTATCAAATGCTTTCTGGAAATCTAAGTACACTATGTCCACTGGATCCCCCCTTGTCCACATGTGTGTTGACCCCTTCAAAGAACTCTAATAGATTAGTAAGACATGATTTCCCTTTACAGAAACCATGTTGACTTTTGCCCAACAATTTATGTTCTTCTGTGTCTGACAATTTTATTCTTTACTATTGTTTCAACTAATTTGCCCAGTACTGACATTAGACTTCTGCAATTGTTGGGATCACCTCTAGAGCCCTTTTTAAATATTGGTGTTACATCAGCTATCTTCCAGTCAAAGGTACTGTGACAGACCCAGGCCAGTGGGGTACAGGAGTCTGGTAGAGGGCAAATATACTGGTCACTGGATGAGTAGTTTTCTGTTCCCTGAGTGACCACTGCAGAGGCTGCACTAGAGTAATCAGGAACCTGCTAGAACCAATTAAGGCAGACAGGTTGATTAGATCACCTGCATCCAATCAAGGCAGGCTAATCAAGGCACCTGGATTTAAAAAGGAGCTCACTCCAGTCAAGTGAGGAGGAGCCAGAGGAGAGGAAGTGTGTGTGAGGAGCTGGGAGCAAGAGGCACAAGGAGCTGAGAGGGAGAGGGAGAGGGAGAGGGTGTGCTGCTGGAGGACTAAGAAGTACAAGAGTTATCAGACACCAGGAGGAAGGTCCTGTGGTGAGGCTAAAGAAGGTGTTTGGAGGAGGCCATAGGGAAGTAGCCCAGGGAGTTGCAGCTGTCATGCAGCTGTTACAAGAGGCACTATAGACAGCTGCAATCCACAGGGCCATGGGCTGGAACCCGGAGTAGAGAGCAGGCCCGGGTTCCCCCTAAACCTCCCAACTCCTGATCAGACACAGGAGGAGTTGATCCAGACTGTGGGGAAGATCACTGAGGTGAGCAAATCTGCCAAAAAGCACAGGACCCACCAAGGTAGAGGAGGAACTTTGTCACAGTACAGAAGCTGATTTAAAGGACAGGTTACAAACCATAGTTAATAGTTCTGCAACTTCATATTTGAGTTCTTTCAGAACTCTTGGGTGAATGCCATCTGGTCCTGGTGACTTGTTACTCTTAAGTTTATCAATTCCAAAACCTCCTCTACTGACACTTCAATCTGTGACAATTCCTCAGATTTGTCACCTACAAAAGCCAGTTCAGGTTTGGGAATCTCCCTAACATCCTCAGCCGTGAAGACTGAAGCAAAGAATTCATTTAGTTTCTCCACAAATACTTTATCACCTTTAAGCACCCCTTTTGTATCTCGATCATCCGGGGGACCCTTTGGTTGTTTAGCAGGCTTCCTGCTTCTGAATGTACTTAAAAAACATTTTATTACATTTAGAGTTTTTGGCTATCTGTTCTTCAAACTCCTTTATGACTTTTCTTATTACATTTTTACACTTAATTTGGCAGTGTTTATGCTCCTTTCTATTTACCTCACTAGGATTTGACTTCCACTTTTTAAAAAGATAAAGTAATTGAAGGTATGTATAAAAGCTCCTTAAAGGCACCAGCAAGTTTGTAATGACCTAACATTATGAGACTAATGTATGATAAATTTATTGTTACCATTATTATATCAATATTGAAGTCTGTTCCCCACAAAACCTTCTTGCTGTTAGTTTTGTTTTGGGGAAGCTATCACAATCACAAACTAACAACACAGCATTTCTTCAAAGACTGTGCCCACCGCAATCTTCATGCAGAGGGGTTTTTGGCTAGCTGGAAGAAAAGGAGTGCTGGCCCCTTTAAGGGCTCCCCTGCAACAGGTTTTGATCAGATTTGCTGCTTGGCTTGTACTGAGCATGTTCACATAGACTGAGCATGCTCAGTCTCACTGCTGAAGCCAGCTGCTCTCACTCTACCTCCAACTTTCGGCTGACATGGCTCATGTCTGGAAATAAGTAAACTTTAATAACAAATTGTGTTTCCTGCTTCCATCACCCCTCCCCCCTCCCGGCTCAAGTTACAAACTGAAACATTCCATTAAATGAGGCACCGCTGATCCAATTGTACGACACAAGGAATCACTTGATTTGGTTAAACATTGTCTATATGCTAGTTAGTGCGTGTTGCAAGCAGTAGCAGGCATTTACTTTTTCAACAGTTTCAGACATGTGGTGCACATTGAAATATTTTATTGTTTGTACATGTTTCTCCAGAGTAAAAAAGAAGGAGATTAGAATATTTAAGACAATAGGCAGGTGTCTAGCTTATTGTCTTGCCTGGATCCGTCAGTTTGTAGTCGTCGTGTTGGACGCTTCCTGTAACTGTCCATGCAGTTTTGCAATCTCCAAGAAAAGGGTTGCAAATAGTTTTGTTCCTTGAATGTAATTGTGCCTATGCAAAAAAAAAAAAAAAAAGACCAATGTTGCTGAACAGATTATGCAAAACAAGGGCCTGACTCTGTGAGGTGCTCGACCCCCGCAACTCCTATCGGTTTCAATTAGACTTGAGGGTAGTCAACCTTTGCAAGTTTGGGCCCTACGTTTAGTGGGGAGGGAGAGAGAAGGGAAGAATTAAGTGACTGGGTTTCAAGGTGCCAGATTAAGAACCATTAAATTGTAAATCTCCAAATTATCCACAGGACAAAACAACATGGGAAATTGCCATGCTAGCTTCTCCATCCCATCCCACCAAAACGCCTTATCCTAGCTCAGGGGTGGGGAGGGAGGGAAACCATCTCTAGGGTCGAGACAGGAACTGCAGTGTTCTATGCCTATTTAATCTATATTTCTTTGCTAAGTGTCTCATAAATTTGTTATTAGTGCCAGCTATCATGGTAAGTCTTTCTCTGTGAATTAACAGCATATTAATACAGACAAGCTAAAGGGTTGGGCAGAAGACATTACATTTTCTCTTCCATCCTAAAAGTACAACGTTGTCAGGCCTTCTTTTATTAACCTGGTAAGGGGAAAGGATGGAACAACTGCATGAATTAAGGATGCCATTTAACATCTGGTTTTCCTGACATGCAGCAATGTGTGCATTCCAGAAAGAGGATTAAAATTTTTGTGTTGTGTCCCCTCAGTACTTCTGTCCATAACCTTAATGTGTGGGTCTACTCTGAAAAAGCGACTGTTGAACGTGATAGTGGGATGTCATTTTACTGTCTCTCAATGATTTCTGGATCAAATGTGGTCAGTTTACAAGAAAAATATATTTTCTTCTAACTGCCAGCCCTGCAAATATAAATGTGAGTTCTAAGAATCAAGCTGAGTTCTTCCATATCACGATCTGTTACAAAGGGTCTGCAGCCTTCCTTAATCACACTATTTGCTTCAAATTATGCCCTCAGTGAAAACCTAACTGTTTGGAAGTGTAACTCATTGGAACTTGGTAGACAATTCCAGTATTGGTGACCCCATGATTCCAGAGTCATGCATCAGGCTCCAAACAATGATAAAATAAGCTTAAAATTCATGTGATTTTTTAAAAAAAAAATAAATGTGGGGTTATTTTTATTTGCCTTCAGTTGTCAGAGACTGTAGGATACACTTCCTTCACATTCTTAAGCCTTTCTCCACAATCACAAGGGCCGGAAACATATAGGGTTTTTTGTTTTTTTTTAAATGACAACTGAGATTATCATGCAATCCCTTGATTCCAGCAGGTGGCTGGGACTTCAAGAAAAAAACCCAATTATTATGAGACTTGCAATAAACTCATGCAAGTTGGCAACAGTGCACTTCTGTCAATAGAGAAGAAGGAATAGATTCCATCTTATTCCTTTTTAGCCTTGTTTGGCACTGCGGGAGCAACACAAGTAAAAAGCAGCAAAACCTTATTTTTTGTCATTAGCATATACAACTCTGAAGGTCCCAAAATAGATTCTATTAGATAAAACAGCTAGAGACAGGATTGTCAATTAGAATCAGGTGGGCACAGTCTAGTATGCTGGGATTGCTGTAGTACTTCAGTTCCTCCTCTCGTCTCTTACAGTGCCTTTTTTTTTTTTTAATTTTAACCTGCTTATTTTCTCTTTTTGGGAATGCTCTGCATCATCAGCTGCTCCAATTGGAAGCATCATCACACTCTTCCTTGTTATATTCTGGAACGTTTGGGCAATCGGAATTGTTGCGCCATCCCGGATCATTTCTGGATCTTGTCCAAAAACTGAAACACATGGAAAGAATGAAATTCTGCAGAAGTAAAATGAAGACACACTGGTTTCTTCACTGGAGCTAGTGAGCTTTGGCATTCTGCCCAGCACAAACTTTTCTTGGTAGTATTTCTTTTGGAGAAAACTGTATAGCAGCTAATGTAATAATACCATTATACACATTCTCGAAAACTATACTGGTCTTTTGATACTATCCTGATTTTGCATCTCAGTACACAGAAAAGTGAGACCGTATCTTCCAACTGCCTCTTACCTTGCAATATAGGCCCCAATTCAAGAAGGTGTTTAAGCATATACCTAACTTTAAGAGCAAGTAGTCCTACTGAAATCAGTGACTCAACTCATACAATTAATATTAAGCACATGGTTAAATACCTTGCTAAATCAGTCTCAAAAATCAGCTGTTTGCACTGGGTTTTAGGTTTTCTCCTCTTTTTAAAGGGTGTAAGTGAGTCTTCTGCTTTTGAAAAGTAATGTAATCCTTTAACGGGCTTCCATTTTTTCTACTGTAGAAGCTACCAGAATCTAACAGTGCAGCAGTGTGTATATATATATATATATATATATATATAGAGAGAGAGAGAGAGAGAGAGAGAGAGAGAGAGAGAGAGAGAGCTAGGCCTTGTGTGTTTATATATCAGGGATTGGCAACCTCCGGCACGCGGCTCACCAGGGTAAGCACCTGTTTGTTTACCTGCTGTGTTGGCAGGTTTGGCTGATCGCAGCTCCCACTGGCCACGGTTCGCCATTCCAGGCCAATGGGGGCGACGGGAAGCGGCGCGTGCCAAGGGATGTGCTGGCTGCCAGTTTCCACCGCCTACATTGCTCTGGGATGGCGGACCGCGGCCAGTGAGAGCAGCGATTGGCCAAACCTGCCAATATGGCAGGTAAACAAACTGGCCTGGCCCGCTAGCGTGCTTACCCTGTCGAGCCGCGTGCCAGAGGTTGCCAACTCTGTTAGTAAACACAATTATTTGGAGTCCCGCTGTGTCACACATCTTTAATGTTGTGTAGAAAGCAAAAAGATACATGAAGTGAGAGAGACAGCATTGCTTACTCCTTCCTAGGGGAAGAGGAAATACCCTCTCTATTGCCCCAAGCCCCCTTTGAATAACCTAAGCAAAAATGTTGCAGAGTGGCAGAAGGTTCTTAATATTTTTACCATGTTGCTTGGGAATGGAAAGAAGAAAAGAGGACAGGCAGGGGAGGAGGGCAATTCCTGGGGGCTCCAGGAGAAGCTTACTGTGTCCCAGAGGAAGAGAAACTTTAACTCAGATCTAGCAGTGAAAGACTTGCTTACATTACCTTTCCTGAGGTAGCGAGACTACCATATTTGATATTTCTGAGGGGGAACATTAAAAAGATCTTTTATCAACAAGTGGGAGCATTTACCAGGGTAATGCCTATCTGCATAGCTGCCCCTCCTCCCCCATTTACCTGCTGTGCTGCATTTATTTGAGTATCATACGAAATCATATTCTATCAGGTACATCATAATATGTCAATGGGCAGCACTGAGATGAATTTTCCTCAGGGTGCCTGATACATAAGGCAGCAATAAGCGGTTACCTGCATCTAAATGCACGGATTAGAGACTAGAACCATAAAACCAAACTGCAAGCGTGTCACCGAACAGGCACAGTCCATTCACTGAATAAGTACCACACCCCGCCTTCCCAAATTATCTGGATCTAAATAATGTTCCAAACAAGAAATTCTTTAATTTTAGGAAAAAAACTCCTTTTCCTTTGGGCAAGTCACTGTTAGCGTGACATTTTTTGGTGGATGTTAAAAAATAATAAAAGAAAGAACAAACCTGTTTTGATTGCCATTCTTGCTGCTGTATAAAGAGGATCATTTATGTCAGCAACCCATGGCATTGCACTTATTGGCACAGACACCTTCAGTTTGTTTGGGCTGTTTCTCTTAGAGAAAACATCCTCTAAATATTTTATCACCTACAAGGAAAGCATCTTTTCATTAATAGTATTTATACATTACATCCTTCAATAATATTATATCCAGAAATTGTGCACTCACAAACATACACTTTCACTCCCAAGCCCATACACAGCCACATAGTGGAATGATGCTATTCATTATTCTGTAAATTTTAAGTGTTGAGAGGATCTCTGAAATTAACAGGAATTTAATATGCTGAGAACTGACCAAAAGTTGAAGTTTGCCAGTATTACCTGATGTTCTCCGACTGAAATGTCCATGTGAGGGACTTGCCGAATTGAAAATTTTCCTATTACTTTTGCGGGTATAACTGTTTTTATTCCTGGTTCATGAAAAGCTCCTTCAATCCCATGAATAGAGAGAGAGGGGTAACGCCACAGGTGACTAAGTATTTCCTCCTTTATAAAGTAACAAAACAAAAGTGACAATGCCACTGCCATTCAAAATTCACACAATCTACTGAGAAACTAAGTATCTTGCATGTAAAATTTATGCTTGATTACTTCTGCAATTTAGAGCTGACCGATTTGTGATTAAAACCTCTATCTGGTAAAGGTCTTCCTAAGTAAACACTGCTACTTCTTTTAGTCAACATTTGCCTACAGCATGAGAATATATGGAAGAGGAAAGCTATTCATATAGAACTCTGGAGACAGTAAGAGCAGACAGGTGAAAAATGGCACAGCAAGAGAGTCTTGGAGGCAAAAGTGTACAATAAAAATAATGAACTAAAAAGAAAAATACCATTAGGAGATCATTTTTGTTTTTCAAATTCTACCAGCCAACTGGCTTATGTAGTGATTATTTAGCTACTTTCAGTTGTCATTACTTCTAATTTATAAAAGGATCATGAATTGTGATAATGTCTCCATAAACTGTATGCTATTTGTTTATAAATGTTTCAGTGATAACTTGAATGTGCTTCTCATTTGCAAAATAGTAGTTGTATCCCAGGCTAATAAATTCTGATGCCAATGGCAAAGGCATGTATTAGCCTGGAATATGATCATTACCAAGTTAACAGGGATCATTATTATGTAGTCTCCAATCAACTACTAAAACCACTCACCTTAGAACTGCTGGCCTACTCAGTTTACAGGGTTTTACACCATCTTGCTGTACCCTATTTATGCACTGGTTCAAATGATACTAAGCAGAATGGACAAGCTCTGATGATGAAGAAGGCAAGAAAAGCTTTTAATAATGGGCAACTCATATCTAAATGGAAATGATAACTGGACAGTGATCAGCGAACAATCCCATCCATTCTCTGGAGCGGATGCAAAAGATAATTTGTACGGCTTTAACTATACCGATATAGTTCAAGTGGTAAAAACTCCCTAGTGTGGACAGTTATATCAATATAAGAGTGCTTAAAATGGTATAGTTTTATTCCGGTTCAGGAAGTGGAATAAGCTGTATCAGTATAAGGCACTTATATACCGGAGTAACTGCATACATGCTAGGGTTTTACACCAACATAAATACAGAGGTAATTTAAAAAAAAATATATCACATCCCTAATTGACATAGGACTACTGGTACATCTTCGGTAGACCAGTTCTTAGCTGCTGGGTTTTATTGGTATTGTTAATTTTGGCATTGTCATTTTAAAATTCTGTCAAAAGCTTCAGACATCAAAATCTAAAATAAATACATAAAACCAGCCCCAAATTATACCAACTTTTCTGCTGCCATCCACTTTCCAAACCTGAATTCAATGTACTCTTTAGTCTATGGTCTTACATAAGTGGTTTTTTGTATACAGTGTTGTTGTACCTGTGTTTTTCCCAGGATATTAAAGATGGGGGGGGGGGAGATAGCTCTAATGGTTTGAGCATTGGCTCACTAAACCCAGGGTTGTGAGCTCAATCCTTGAGGGGTCCACTTAGGGATCCAGAGCAAAATCAGTACCTGGTCCTGCTCACAAAGGCAGGGGCTGGACTCAATGACCTTTCAAGGTCCCTTCCAGTTCTAGGAGACTGGTATATCTCCTATTATTATATACAAGGTGGGTGAGGTAATGATACAAATAAAAGATGTCATCCACCTTGGCTCTCCCATAAGTGTTTTTTGTTTGTTTTGGGGGGTTGTTTGGGTGTTGGAGGTTTTTTTGTATTACTGCTTTTTATTGACTATCTGCATTTTCAATTATTTCCCCCAGATGTTTGCATATGACCAGGCCAAATCTTTTTTTTTTCCTTTTAAAAACTTCCTATCTGAGCTTTTAACTCTTTAGATTCCTTTGTTTTGTTTGCCTGTGTTCACCATTGCTTGAAACATCTTGAAGTTTGGAGTAATTGGTGAAAGTAATTAATGGGTCATTTAAATTTTTTCTGTAGACTATTAATAAAGACGTTACTGTACCTTAGTGTCATATCGGAATTTTTTCACATCACTATTATTTTTATATTCCTCTAGATCAAATTCAATTGCTTCATACAACTTCTTCTCCTCTTCCGTAAGGGAAGCAACGTCATCATAGACTCCAGGGATCAAAATACGACCTGATGTATCCACAAGGCTATCTATAGAACAGATACCAACAGGCATCATCTTACCTTTAATTTAGGGCAGTGGTTCTCAACCATTACCATACTGGGACCCCTCTTTTTCATACCAAGACTCAGTCACATCTAGTCAAGTCACTCACTCCCATTTAACTATATGAAAAGGGAGATGTAGAAGTGCAGACTCATCCCTTTGGCGCCTCCAGCTGGAGACTCCTAGGAATTAGCTTGTTCCAGATCTGGAGCGCCCTCTGCAGGCCAGTGATCCGCCTGTCCTCTAGTCCCGTGTCCCTCCCTGGACCCCGGTGCCTCTTTTAACTGGGGTGCTGCCCCCCAGCAGTACCCCACCAATCTGGGTCTCCTCTCCCTGGGGAACCCCCAACCCACTATCCCTGCTTTGCCTCAGTCTTGGCTACTGCCCAGTCTCCATCTAGCCCCCGTTCACTGAGGCAGACTGCAGTATCAGGCACTCATCATAGGCAAAGGGTTTGGACCTGCTGCCTTTGCCTACCCCTGGGTTGCCCCCTGCAACCCCCAATACTTCTTGGCCTTATGCTAGGCTGCAACCTGGGGCTTTCTAGGCAGGAGCTCCCCGGCTCCTCTGCCTTTCCCCAGCCCTGCTCCACTGAGGTACCTTGTCTTTAGCTCCCAGCAGCCAGGCCCTTCTCCCTCTACAGGCAGAGGGAGACTGACTGGGCTTCTGACTCACAGTCTCTTATAGGGGCCAGCTGGGCCTGACTGAGACCTGACCACAGCTGAGCCTGCTTTCCCCCAATCAGCCCAGGCTTCTTGCCCCAGCCACAGCCCTCTCCTGGGCTGTTTTAAACCCCGAAGGGCAGGAGTGGGTAACCACCCCGCTAGGGGAAATAACTGTATAATGGTTAGGAGGTCCTCTGGCCTGGGGTAATTTCTAATCTACTAAGAAACCCACTGAGTTGCTGTTTGCTGTTCAGTCTTTCATGAAGCTAGTGGCTGACATGGAAACATCATTCAGTTTATATAAGAATTAGCATAAAATATATTCAATTTCAGAAGCCTTCACTAACAGCACATGTCAATAAGACTTGCCTGGAGCAGGTCTAACAAACATGGTGCTGAAAATAGTGTCAACAACTGGTGGGCCATCTACTCTGGGGCTCCCAACAGTGATAGCCCAAGTGGAAATAGTGGGAAGTATTTGTATTTTAGACAGGCACTGAGGGGCCACATTTAACTCCAGAATAGGCCTGGAATCAGCAAGGTACTTCAACATGTATAAGTTTAAGCACCTGATCTGTTCCACTGAAGTCAATGGGCCAACTTCACACAAAAAATCCCCCACACATGATCATCCAAACGTCAGGATGCTTACACAAGCCAAACTGAACCACTGAATTTCTGAGGTTCACCCTCACCCATTACTAACTAGTTATCATCTAGTAATACGATATGCAGTATTACCAAGCAGAGCTATTAGATCAGTCATTGGTTCATGAATGATGCCTCCAAAACTTCCTGAATGAAGATCTCTCTCCCCACACCGTACCTGTGTGAAATAAAGGTAACATGTTGACATGCAAAGAACATTGTTTTAATGCTTTCAGATCACTGACTTTCCATAGGGACTCAGGTAATCTCAGTTTTATTGTTATTTATGGCCTGTATTTAAAAAAAGGCATATCCTAAGTACTTTTAGGAAACTCCCTGTGCTGCAATGTGGAAAACTCAGGGTCAGAAATGGTCTCAGGTCTGCTTCTGGCAAGTGAAAGATGGCCTAGTGGCTTTGCAGCAGAGTATGAGACTGACAGGTTGAGCTCCAAGTATCATTCTGTGCAGCCATCTAGTAGCAGATATGGATCATTTTTGCTATCTTGATGGAGTCATTCTTCTTCAGCATGGCTTGAAAGAGTTGTATTCAGGATCCTGAGATAGTCGCTTTTAGTCAAAATATTCATCTACTAATTTTATTCTTTTTCCAGTCCTGCGATTGATGTAGATTTTGATTTGGTTCTCTAGGGATTAGATTGTAGGATGGGGCCAAGCAGGACTGGTTCTAGGTACCAACAAAGCAAGGGGCAGCACATTTCCAGGTGCAGCATTCCGGCCCTCCTTTTTTTTTTTTTTGGAAAAATCCACCAATGGACAGATCGGGCAGTGCTAGGACCTGGCAGAAGCCAGGCTGGCTCTGCACAATGTGCTTTGCTTGCAGAGCGGTTCCCAGCCCGGCAGAGCCAGGGGGACCGGGTGTGAGGCAAAGACCCCAGCTCCTGCTCGCAGGGGGACAGAGAGGAGCCGCTTTGACAGATGAAACTAGTTGCTGACACCTGATCCCCCGGGCCAGCAGGCCAGGAAGCGCAGACCAGCCCGGCTGCTTAAAGCACAGCGGAGGGGGGAAGCAGCTCAGAGCAAGGCGCAGATCCAAATGGAACCGAAGGTAACGGGGGAAAAGGTGTCCCAGGGCAGGGACGGCTGGCAGGGCTGAAGCTGGGTGGAGAGGGGGAAAGTCTTGCTTATGGGGGCAGCCACTGAGTTATTAAAAGACTATGCAAATATAAAAACCAGAAAAATTCAGTTCATATAAATCTTTTTAATTTATCAGAAACTGAGCACACCGGAATACACTAACGTTTTTCATTATAGTGTATAGTTGAACCCAAGTTGTTTGTAATTGTCATTTTGTTAAAATTAAATGAGAACGCTAGTAGGAAATTGTTTTATTTCACTAACTACAAATTGTTTTCTTTTTTTTTTAATTTTAAACAGTCAAAACAAAACAAAAACATTGCAAAGTGCAAAAGCCAAAAAAAAAATGCAGGGGCAGCCAAAATGTTTTTTGCTTGGGGGCAGCAAAAAACCTAGAGCCAGCCCTGGGGCCAAGGCAGTATCTCCCCTCTTACTTACTGACACAAAAACTTCCAGCCAGGGAATTTATTTCCCTGTCCTCCTTACATTTCCCAGTGGCTCATGCAAGTTGCTAAATCACTTACCGTGTACTACTTACTCTGGTCAGTGGTTTCAGAACCTTAGTGCAGCTTCTCAACCAACAGTCCCCACTAAGTTGTGCACTCTGCTGGCAGATACCATGCATTGAGCAGTGCCTGCCACACAGGGGTGAGGCAGCAGTGGGGCTGGGGTTGTACTTGGGTAGCTAGCCAGTGCCACTGCCTGTGCCTCAAAGGCAACAACTTCTATTTTTAGCTTGCCAACTTGATCAAAGCTAGTGCTTGTATGCCTACCCAAGCTGGAAACTGCACCTCCAGCTGTAGCATAGATGTACCCTTGGGGGTGGAGGGGAGGTTGGAGGAGGGAGAGGGGAGAGAAGGAGAGAATGAAAGTGAATGTGAAATTGCGAATGAGGAGAAGGTGAGGGAGAGTAGGAGAGAGATTGGGAGGAGAGAGAGAGTGAATGGAGCTGATGAAATTAGGGTGGGGAGGGTGTGGAAGTGGGAGAGAATGTGGATGAAGGGTCTGCACGCGCATTCAGTCAATCTGTCCCTCTCCTAGCAAACACATATTTACTGAGCACATTGTCATCCTCTGCCCCAGGACCCAACCCCAAATAAATCAATGCCATTTTCTCTTTTACCTCCACAGAGAAGCAGATGTTTCCCCGAGTCCCATACGTGAGGGCTGGTTTCCTGTTGCTAAGCCAAAGGTTATCCGAAATCACAATATAGTCAACATCAGAGAAAAAACGCTGATTTTCTTTCTTAATTATTTCCTCTAGTCCAAGAGATCCTGCTTCTTCCATACCTTCAATAATGAACTTGAGGTTTACTGGTATGTCCTAAGTAAAAAACATCAACAAAGCCTAGGTAAGAAACTGGCATTTTTAATAATTAAGGGGGCTAATAAACTGGGCTATGGGGTTGGGGGGGGCAGCCCAAGTGGGCTGTCTAATTAAATTGCCATCTCTTTGGTGCTGGGAGCCCCTTTTTGTGCAATGTTTGCCTAGCAAAATGTGGTCCTGGTCACAACTAGGGTTATTGGTACTATAAGTAATAAATAATTTATAAATAATATTTATTTACAATTAATAAATAATTAACAACAACACATCCCCCTAGAAAGGGCAATCCTGGAGCATACAGCCTCAGGGACAACATTTCCTTTCCCTTATAAACTTTCTCTCTCTTCCTTATTTTCCCCTTTTTTTTCTTGCTCCCTAACATACAGGCTGCATCTTCTCTGAAGTTTTCCTCTTTATCTCCCACTGTTGCAGCTCTACCAATGCTAGCCATGGAGAGGCTGCCCATGTAGGCCCCTTGCTGGCATTTTTATCATTGTGTTCTCTAAACCTGCAGGATTAGGCGATATGGTGGTAAAAATGCAGATGGGCAGCCTACAGTGGTACTTCCAGTGCCGTCAGCACCAGTGACATTGCACAGCTACTGCAGCATAGAGAGAATTTGAGAAAGTCTTCAGTGCAGGCAAAGTCATATGACAACTTTCATCAAGGGCCAACAGGAGTTAGAAATGCTCATATGTCCCAAACAAGAAAGAAAAACGAAGCTCAGCATTCCACTGTGGTTCATTTTCAGACTATGAAGATTGCTTTCTGTTTAACTTAAAAGACAACACATTGCATTTCTTCAGGTTTCAGATTTGATGCCAGTACAAATCCCTGGACTTTAATGGACTTACGTCAGGGACAAGTTTAGCCTGAGTGATCGGATAAACCAGAATGCTTCGCCAAACAACCACAAAGAAATTAAGAATAAACTGTGCATATATATTGTAAAATGAACTTTGTCGTTTGCTAGAGAGAGGATTCAGGAGGATAAGCCTTATCTGATTCACTTACAGGGCCGGATTAACCTTTTGTGGGCCCTGGCGCCAAACCTATTTGTGGGCCCCTATGTAGTCACTGTGGGCTCCGAGTGTGGGCCTGATGTGGCAGTGCCATTGGTGCCATAGTATACCCAGTACTGAATCTCAGAGACATTTTTCTTTTTGATCACTCACCTCTACATGACTATATGTATTGCCATACACAGCTCTGTCAGCCACCAGTTTTTCTCATTGAGCTGTACACCCATGTGGGTTTACCAGTGTCCACAGTGAGTAGAACTTTCATAGTGATCAGGGTAACTGCCCACAGATTTATCTCCTTCCTCATTCAGACTTTCTATCGCCATGTCTCTAGTACCACCCTATGTCACCCATCACTGCATGTGGTCCTAGTCTCAGCTCAAAGTTCTAAAGCCAGCAGATACCTGATCAATTCTGACAAATCCCTCCCCGGCACCTATCCTGCCATTTGAGCAAGCCACTTCCAAACACCATTTACCCAAAGTGAGGACTTAGACATTGAGAATCTGAAGACACCATCCTTTCTCCTTCTGCTCCCATCTACATGCTAGTCTACTACCTGATCACCACTACCTCTCCCCATACATGTTTCCTTTCTACTTTGGATATGCTCCCCAACCAGCTAGGGCTATTCTACCGCTGCAAGCCGGACCTGCTTCCTCTTTCCCTGCTCTCCTTGACATTCCTTTCCTACTGGTGACCTCTGTTCCTTAAGGTTAATTCCAGTTCCTTTATCTGCTCTAGCTTAATTGCCCCCAGTAGTCACAGAGCCACCTGTAGCTTCTCTGGCTATAGCCATGGGGCCAATTGCCAGAGGGCAGCCTTAGATAGCTGCGGCTACTAGTTAAGGGAGGGGTGGCAATTCTAAGGCTGAGCATGCTTGAACCTTGCAATGTCAGCACTAAGGATTCTAAATCCTCAGCGCTGGCCCTAGGCAGCTGCAGACTCTGGAGTTAGGCATTTCCCTCCTCATGGCTTTAAGTACCTGAGATTCCCAACACCTGCAGCAGAGGCCACCAATTCCCACGCACCTCTCAGCTAGCACCTAGTCGTGCAGAACGTGCAGCCTGAATGATTTTGGAGGCTGGGGTGCCAGGAGGTTCCCATCCCTGAGCAGCAGCTCTGCAACAAGCTCATATGACCCCCTCTGCTGTGAGACCAGGACCCTGGGAAGACAGTGGAGCTACCCTGTGTATAATCACTTCTGTCCAAGGCCTGTTGAAGTGAGTGGGAATCTTTTCACTTTCTTTAATGGGCTGTGCATAGAAGCAAAGGACCCCATTCTAGACTCTAGGAGCAAAGTGCATTCTATGCTGCACTGGTTTACTATTGTAACAGGAACATCTCATATTACTTAGTGAATAAGTAACATCTCCTACAGCACCTAACTTTTTCTGCGAGGCTTCCCACCCAATTATTAAATGTAAACTTGCTTCGCTTACAAGGCCGGAAAATATCAGGTAGTATGGTCACAAAAGCAAGGCACTTCTGAATTCAGTAGGAATTTTGGATGTGCACAGAATACAGATAGGACTGGTTCCCACATGGTTACAGAACTGCAATAAAGTGGAACAATTTTCAGCTTGTGTGATTGGAAGATATCTGGATCCATATTATAAGACCGCCCTACATAAATGAGGAAAAGTTGAGGTGCCTTTATTCTTTTGTTCCACTCTTTGTTTCTATGGGGAATTTGCCAATGCAATATCACTGTCTTCCTTTTAAACAAACAAACAAAAATGGTAATGGCTGTTGAAAATAGCAATTGCAGTCCTAGTTAGCACTAGGAAGACCCCAGCATTTGTTGCTCAATTTTATCCTACTTTATGTACAGCAAATTATAGTGGATCAGCATATTTGATTTGGGAGAAATGAAGTAACAGTTGCCCAAATTGAGCTTGAGCATTCCTGAATTTTGAGGGTGTTCAAATCTGGAAGGCAGGTGCTATATTTCCTTTTTGAATATTAGATAAATCTGGAAAGGAAAAGTCAATTTTTGTTTTCATGGCTCAGAAGTGGAAATCCTCCTGTACTGTATCTGAAGCTGCCCAGGTCCTCTAGTAGAGCCTCCCCTCCCTTACTTATCATTTTAACTTCTAGTGAGATCCACATACCTCCCTTGCTAGGCTTCAGATAGAGGGGTGCACTGTCCATTTAGTCCACCCAGTTCCTTCTTTGGGGTCTACTAGACGAGGTCACACCAGCATCCCTAAGCCAGTCTGGGGAAGTCTTCTGAGGGTGACATCGAGGCCAAAGCCTTCTACTCCTTGGGCACACTTGTTCCCCATTCACAGTACCACCCTTCAAGCAGCCAGCTCTCCATTCACAGCAAACTGCAGAGCATGGGGTCTCAGCATCTCCCCTCCCTCCCTTTCCTGTTGATAGCAGCCAAGGGAATGCTGGGAAATGTAGTTTCTTCCCTGCTCCAGGACCAGCTTTATAGGCAGGGAGCTGGCCAAGGGACTACATCTCCCATGGCCCCATGGGTTATCAGCTCCCATGCTGTCTGCGCTGCTCTGAGGCTCCATTTCTGCAGAGGGGAGGAAGTGAGTATTATGGGCCCTGTTCTGAGCTTGGGCCTGGTGCTATGGCGCTATGGTAAATCCAGTACTGTTCACTTGTTAAAATGCCAACCTGGACATTACTGATTTGAAAGATTAACACATTGTAGAAAAACAGCCATAAACCACATCAGTTTACAACAGCTGACTTGGACAGCAAATAACTTAAGATATAATTTATATATTTGCAGACTAGCAGTTTTCTTTGCTAAATCTCATATGCTGTTGAAAGAATATACTGTTCTGAATGAGCATTTTCCAGGTGCTTTCATATCCTTATTCTGTCCATGGATACACACATACTGATGATAACTTGCAGCCACCAGCAGAACAGAAAGGTGCAAAACTAAGCATGACCAATACTTGCTTTAAAGTCAGTTCTTTTACACTTTTAAAAAGCTTTCAAGCAAATAGTCTTCCTGGGTATCAAATCAGTTTAATGCTTGCCTTTTTCCTCAGTAGCTTCTATAAGGCAGGACAAGGAGATTGCACCCTCTGCATTACATTGAGCCTGGTCAATACATAAAATACCCAAGCACAAAATGATCTTGGAGAGGGCTTGGAAACAGCATTAAAAATATACTAATGTTTGCAAATATTTGAAACCAATTTGTGGGGATGAGGTTACATTTGAAATTCACTCCTGCAGTGCCACTGGAATACAAATCTTTCTCTTTACTACCTACTAATTTTAGTGCTCTGAATGATTCCACTGCATTTATCCAGGCCAAGACAGGTCCTTTGTTATCTGTTGCTCCACGCCCATAAAGATTTCCTTAAAAAAAAATAAAAATAAAAAGCTTATATCAAACTTTGGAGCCTTTGATGCTGCTTCAGATATAAATGGGTGAAATCCTGGCTCTACTGAAGTCAATGGCAAAACTCCCATTGAAGTCAATGGAACCAGGATTTCACAGAATAGTTTTACGTAAAGGTGTTAGATGTTTCCCAGTAAGGTTAGTGCACTAGACCTCTGAGGACTCCAAGTTCAAATGTTGATTTGTGGCACAAGTCTGCTTGCTGATTTTATTCTAGTTCTTAACAGAAGTTTGTCCAGACCACAACATTTCAATACAGTTTGGCACAACATGCAGTTGCTATGCAGATGAAGCCCACAAAAAGAACTCTAGCGATGATATCACTCAGCAGTGATGTGTGTAGGAATTGCACACTACCTAGAAGTCCTATAAACACATCAGGGATACAGGCCATGGTATTACTACAAAACTTTTCAGATTGATAAATTTGTATACATTTATAAAGGTCCAGATTCTGCTCTCATTCACATTGGTGTAAATCCAAAGTAACTGCCATTGAAGTCAATGGAACTACACTGGTAAGTTTGATAGGAATTGGTCCCAAAGAGTGGAAAGGAGTGGTCTAGTGCAGGGGTCGGCAATTTTTCAGAAGTGGTGTGCCAAGTCATCATTTATTCACTCTATTTTAAGGTTTTGCATGCCAGTAATACATTTTAACATTTTTAGAAGGTCTCTTTCTATAAGTCTATAGTATATAACTAAACTATTGCTGTATGTAAAGTAAATAAGGTTTTTAAAATGTATAAGAAGCTTCATTTAAAATTAAATTAAAATGCAGAGCCCCCTGGACCAGTGGCCAGTGTGAGTGCCACTGAAAATCAGCTCGCGTGCCGCCTTTGGCACACGTGCCATAGGTTGCCTACCCTGGTCTAGTGGTTAGAGCACAGGAGTGGGAGTTGGGATTTCTGAGTTCTCTACTTTACTCTTCTACTGACTCACTGTGACCTTGGCTCCACAGTTTTCTCTTCTGCATTGCCTTAGATCCATCTGATTTCTCGTGGGAGCATGAAATTAAGGGAGGGAATATGACTGAGTTCCATTCATCACTGTTGGCATAGGTGGCAGGTATAATAGGTCAGGGTGGGGGCGGGCAAAGCCTCCCGTAAACCAAGCTCTGGCCCTGCACATGCTCTACCAAGCTTGCGGGAGCTCAGTTTTGGCTAGAGACCAGCAGGCAGCTGGGACCAGCTGGTGGCCCAGAGCTGGGGCCGGAGGCCAGGGGCAGTTCGGCTGGGGCTCCTCTGGCTGGGGAGGAGATCGGGGGAGGCTTGGGGCTCCGGCAAATGGGGGTGGGGTGGAGGCAGGGCTTCAGACAGAAGGGGTGGGGCTGCATGGCTAGCCTCCCCAAATGGGAGGCTCACAGCCACCCATGACTTTTGGCCCCTGTAGGAGGTCCTTTGGCAGAGCTCTGTGGAGATGTGGTATCACAGAACTGGGTAGACAGCAAAATGGGAGGAAGCGCTGTTCATTCCTCATCATCCCCTTCTGACACAGAGGATTTCAGAGCAAAAACATGCTCTGTTCTGTTTTGTTGACCAAGGCGGAAAATGTTTTCAGCCCACCAGTGTCTATGCAAACCAAACAAACAAACAAAAAACCAACAAAACACCATCATGTTCAGCCCACAGCCAACAAATCAGCAGAGCCAAAACAAAAACAAAATCAGCCAGCCAATCAAAGCAGAGCAAAAACAAAATACTCCCCAAAACTGAAAACCCACAAGCAGCACAGCAGTACAGTGACCACTGGAAGTTTGCAACCAGGGCGACTGCCCTGCTTGCCTGTTCCTACAACCAACCCTGATTAACTCCTGCTGGCTCTTTCCCAGCTGATTCTGTGTAATCACAAGCAGAACTCAACCAATGACAGCATGGCTCCCGAAGGCCCATTTTCCCTGAATTTGTCCCAGAGATTTCCACACAAGTAGCACCTTCTTACACTAGGCCTGAGTTTTGAGGGAATCTCCTCCCACTCCATAAGTTAGTGTCATGCATACAAATACTTGTGCCAGAATAATAACCATATACAGACCATCAATTTCAGTCAGTGTGTAGGGGTCAGTTTTCCATCCATCTTCTTTTTTGGCAGGTTGTACATCCACATGTCCATAGAAACATACAGTGGGTTTTTGTGGATCTTTACCAAGTTCTGCTAGAATTAGAGGAGGCAACGGAAGGCTCTGGCCATCAGGCAGCTGTGGAGGAACATTAACACAGTAACAAAGAAAAGCCAAAACTTTGTGGAACAGGCTAGTAGCTACATGGGGAATTGGAATTGTCAGTATTCAAATGACCCTTTACTGGTGCACTGGACTCTTATCAGAGCAGGTTGTCAAAATTGATTTCCACCCTATCTCTAAAGCTGATACAGAAACTAAGATTCTCTCCCCTGCTATTGAGCTTCTGTGGTGAAACTGAAGAGCCCAACTAATGTTTAACTATAATACAATGATAGTACACACTCTTTGCTAGGCCCTTCCATTTCCTCACAACTCAGCCTGCAATGGAGACGATAGAAAACTGTCTACACCACATGTAACCAGGGCCAGTGCAAGGATGTTTCGCACCCTAGGCGAAACTTCCACCTCCCTGTCCCTGAGCCCCCACCCTGAGGGCCCCCCCCAACGGCAGCTCCCCCACTCTGCCCTGAGGCACACCCCCGCTGCAGCTCCCCACCCCTCACCCTCCACCCTGAGGCACCCCCCTAGCCCCAGTTCACCCCTGCTCCTCCTCCACCCCGAGCACACCGTTGCTGCTTCACTTCTCCCGTCTCCCAGGCTTGCGGCGCCTAAGCTGATTGGCGCCACAAGCCTGGGAGGCGGGAGAAGTGAAGCAGCCACTGCGTGCTTGGGGAGGAGGTGGGGCAGGGGTGAGCAGGAGCAGGGAGTTCCCCTGCGTGCCACCCCCCCCCCCTTACTTGCTGCAGGCGGCCCTCCCCGTGCCCCCCTGCCCCAGCTCCCTCCGCCTAAATGCTGGCGGCGACCCGGGTTGCCAAAGATCTGGGTGCCGTGGTCGCTGCCAAAGAAAATGCCACCCCCCCAAATCCTAGTGCCCTAGGCAACCGCCTAGGTCGCCTAAATGGTTGCACCGGCCCTGCATGTGACATGAGAATGAATCCAAGGTTGCACAGAAGCCATTTTTGAGTTTGGTTTTGCAACAGATTGACGTTCCAGGCTCTTGGAATCTATTAAAAAATCAAATATAAAGCTGTGTTGTTAGGCAGCACTGGCAGCTGTTGCACACCATTCTGAAGACAGGCTAAGGTCTCAAGCTAATATGGCAGTTTACTACCACACAAGACAGATTTCTGCACAAGGTTAGAGAAAACTGGATGGCTCACAAAAGGAGCAGCTCTCTGTTTCAAAGGAGGAGGAGAAGAATTTGCAGACTGCATTGCATTAACAGGTGCTTTTGATTCTGCATGAAAGGAAGGTAGCTGCTGCATTACACTGGTAGGTGAGGGAATCTGTAAGAAGTCTAGTGCTTTCTCCTTCCTACAGAATGAAGGAAAACTGATGTCCCTTTAAACGATGAGCACTCTCCCCATCCTCAGTACAAAGCCTCACTTTCAGGTTGGTTTCAGTTTTGCTGCAAGAATAATAAAGGTTTCCACGGCAGCTATATGTGCTTAAATGAGCTTCTCTGTATCTGTATTTCATTCTCTACTGGGTCCAGATACAATATCTGGCAATGAAGGATTTCTATCCCATGCATGTCCAGTGCTCCTACTGCCTGAATGAAAAGAAAAAGGAAGGAAATAATACTGTAAAAAAGGGGGAAAGTTCACCCAGAGGCACAGGGTGACAGACTGCTGCTTTAGCTACTGGGAGAGCATGAACCACGCAGCTGGAGAGGGGGAATTGGCAATTAAAAACTGAAAAAAGAATAGGCTGCTTCTCAGAACTACTGAGAACAAAGCAGTGAGGGGGAAGTAAGCAACCATGTTGACAGACCAGGTGCAAGCGGGCGGCCTGAGCAGCAGCTTAGCCTGCCCAGAGGGTCTACAGACAGTAGAGGGAGCCCAAATACAGCCAAAAGGAGAATTCTACAGTCTGCAGCAGGGGTGGCTCTAAAGATTTCACCACCCCAAGCAGGGCGGCATGCCGCGGGGGGCGCTCTGCCGGTCGCTGGGAGGGCGGCAGGTGGCTCCAGTGGACCTCCCGCAGGCATACCTGCGGAGGGTCCGCTGGTCCCACGGCTTTGGTGGACCACTGGAGCCACGGAACCAGTGGACCCTCTGCAGGCATGCCTGCAGGAGGTCCACCGGAGCCGCCTGCCGCCCTCCCGGCAACTGGCAGAGCGCCCCCCCCCCCATGGCATGCCGCCCCAAGCATGCGCTTGGCATGCTGGGGCCTGGAGCCACCCCTGGTCTGCAGTGTTGGCATGCATGCCTCCGAAAGAGGCAGATTTAGTGCAGACGCACAGTAACAAAAAAAGAATGTCCTTGTGGCAGAGAAGGTGTCCAGGAGGTTTGAAGTCCAACAGGAGAACAGAGGAATGGCAATTTGTGTGGGCAATGTTGGTGAATTCAACAACAACTGCAAATCATGGGTGGTGTATCTCAAACATTTTGAGTAATTTGTAACTTATAGACTCTAGGACTGGAAGGGACCTCGAGAGGTCATCGAGTCCAGTCCCCTGCCCTCATGGCAGGACCAAATACTGTCTAGACCATCCCTAATAGACATTTATCTAACCTACTCTTAAATATCTCCAGAGATGGAGATTCCACAACTTCCCTAGGCAATTTATTCCAGTGTTTAACTACCCTGACAGTTAGGAACTTTTTCCTAATGTCCAACCTAAATCTCCCTTGCTGCAGTTTAAGCCCATTGCTTCTTGTTCTATCATTGGAGGCTAAGGTGAACAAGTTTTCTCCCTCCTCCTGATGACACCCTTTTAGATACCTGAAAACTGCTATCATGTCCTCTCTCAGTCTTCTCTTTTCCAAACTAAACAAACTCAATTCCTTCAGCCTTCCTTCATAGGTCATGTTCTCAAGACCTTTAATCATTCTTGTTGCTCTTCTCTGGACCCTCTCCAATTTCTCCACATCTTTCTTGATATGCGGTGCCCAGAACGAGACACAATACTTGTAGTTCTATTCCAGAGTTAGACCCTTGTTGACAGTGATGGGTCTGAAGGCATATGGACTTCTGCGTGACCTATTGTCTTCAACTGTGCCCAGAACTGCCACGTACGCTGCAATACATGCAGCAATGCAGGAACATTTTTCTCCTACCCATCGATGGTAGCAGAATTATATCAGTTTCATCAGCAACATCAGAGAAGTGGAGAATCGGTAGTATAGTTCACTGCTGCTCTAAGGAAACTGTCAGTTTAGACAAATATTACGTGATCCCCTCCATGACCAGTTAGTCTCTGGATTATGCAATGAGCAGGTCCTGAAAAAAATATTTACTGTATCAGTGCTTACATTCAAGAAGGCTGTTGAAGTGACTGGACTTCCAGGATTCTCTGGACTTTAGCATGAACTGACAAGTTCATCTCGTGAACTGATGAGACAGAAAACCACGGGAATGTAAGGAATTTCTGTGTGGCCACTGTGCACAAACTATGCACGCTGAGAAGACTTGCTGGACACACCAGGTCATTTGCAGTATGTGCCAGAAGGAAGGACACATTGCTGTGATCTGTCACAGTTCAACGACCTCCAGCACAGGTTAATCGTCCATACAAGAAGACACCTATGAAGACTGAAGCTAAGAGAAGATGGGAGTCAGGAATTCATAATGTGGAAAAAGACAGGAGCTCTAGTGACACTGGCCAAGACTTAGCACTACATTATCTGGAGTCAGAAATGGCATCTGGGTCACACCCTTGATTGAAGGAATTTCTACAAGAATGGAGCTTGATACTGGAGCTGCCATTTCATTGATTTCTGCATCTATCACCAGACTTTGTTACAAGTTCCTCTGGAAGAAACCTGTATGGTTTTGAAGATTTATACTGGAGAAAAGTTAGTCCCAAAAAGGATACTCCAGGTGAAATTTCAACAAGATGGACAATTCCTTTTATGTGATTGAAGGAAAATATCCACCACTATTTGGCAGATCATGGCTTATTCACTCACACATTTTAGTTAGATTATTTAGTCTTTTATGGCACTAAACTGGGGAGGTCTTGATAATCTCCATCCAAGAATACTACAGAAATTGCAAGCCCAATAGCAAGGATTTCTAATGAATCTGTAAACTTAGTGGTTGTGCCCTATGACTGGAGAATTGCTAATATAGTACATATTCTTAAGAAAGGGGAAAAAACGTGACCTGGGAAACTATAGGCCTCAATTGTATGCAAGGTCTCAGAACAAATTTTGAAAGAGAAAGTAGTTAATGACATAGAGGTAAATGGTAACTGGGATAAAATACAACATAACGTTACAAAAGGTAGATCATGCCAGACCAACTTGATCTTCTTTGAGAAGATAACTGATTTTTTAGACAAATGAAATGCAGTAGATCTAATCTACCTGGATGTCAGTAAGGCATCTGATACAGTTCCATATTGGAAATTATTTATTACATTGGAGAAGATGGGAATTAATATGAGAAATAAAAGTTGGATGAGGAACTGGTTAAAGGGGAAACTACAACAGATCATACTGAAAAGTGAACCTTTTAGTCAGGCTGGAGGGAGGTTACTAGTGGGTTCCAGAGGATCAGTCTTGGGTCCTATCTTATTTAACATTTTTATTAATGACCTTGGCACAAAAAGGGGGAATGTGTTAATAAAATTTGCAGATGTCACAAACTTAGGAGCTATTGCCAATATGGAGTAGGACCAGAATATCATACAAGAAGATCTGGATGACCTTGAAAATTGGAGTAATAAAAATAGGTGAAATTTAATAGTGCAAAGTGCAAGGCCATCCACTGAGGGACTAACATGAATTTTTGCTGTAAGCTGGGGACTTATTAATTGGAAGTGACAGAGGAGGAGAAAGAGCTGGGTATATTGGTTGATGACAGGATTACTATGAGCTAATGCAGTCCTAGAATGCATCAGGTGATTTATTTCTAGTATAGACAAGGAAGTGTTAATAGCATTATACAAAGCACTGGTGAAACCTCATCTGGAATACTGGAATACAGTTTTGGTCTCCCATGTTTAAGAAAGATGAATTTCAGGTGCAGAGAAGGGCCACTAGGATAATTAGAGGAATGGAAAGCCTACCTTATGAAAGGAGACTCAACCAAACAAAGGTTGAGGGGAGATATATTTATAGAGTGCAATTATATCAGAGGGATAAATACCAGGAAGGGGAAAGAGTTATTTAAGTTAAGCATCAATGCTGGCACAAGAACAAATGGATATAAACTGGCCATCAACAAGTTTAGGCTTGAAATTAGGTGAAGGTTACTAACCAACCGTGAAGTTCTGGAACAGCCCTCCAAGAGGAGCAGTAGGGGCAAAAAACCCATCTGGCTTCAAGAATGGGTTTGATAAGTTTATGGAGGGGATGGTATGATGGGACTACCTACAATGGCAGTAGTCAATCTGCGACTGCTAATAGCAAATATCTCCTATGGATGGAGATGGGATACTAGATGGGTAGGGCTCTGAATTACTACAGAGAATTCTTTCCCAGGTGTCTGGCTGGCGGGTCTTGCCCAGGCTCACATGCTCAGGGTCTAACTGATCACCTATTTGGGGTAGGAAAGGAATTTTCCCCTGAGTCAGATTGGCAAACACCCTTGGGGGGAGGGAAGAGGTTCGCATTCCTCTACTGCCTGGGGCATGGGCCACTTGCAGGTTTAAAGTAGTGTTAATGGTGGAGTCTCTGTAACTTGAAGTCTTTAAATCATGTTTTGAGGATGTCACGGAGTCACCGGGTGATGCTCTGGAACTGCTCCTCACAAAACCAGGCAGGACTTTGGGGAGCCTCCTCTCCCTTGGAGCAGACTTGTTCAGGGCAAGAAGGTCACACGTCTTCACCTCCTGGGTCTCTCCTTGGAGCATTCAGCATCCTCTGTCCCTCCGTGCACTTCCCACAGTGAGCCCGCCTCAGTGGGGTCCTGGGGAAGCCACAGGGTCCTGCACCCCCACTTCGCAGCCAGACGTGACTCTCAGCCAGCCAGTAAAACAGAGGTTTATTCAATGACAGGAACAGGGTCTAAAACAGAGCTTGTAGATACAGCGAACCGGACCCCTCGGCCGGGTCCATTCTGGGGGGCAGTGAACCAGACCCCCCACGTCTGCACTTCACTCCTCGACCCCAGCCAGCTCCAGACTAACCCCCCCCAGCCCCTCCTCTCTGCTCAGCTCCTTTCCTGGGACACGAGGTCACCTGATCTCTTTGTCTCCAACACCTTCAGCTGGCATCTTTGCAGGGGAGGGGCCCAGGCCATCAGTTGCTAGGAGACAGAGTGTCAGGCATTTAGGTGCACTGGCCTTTTGCTCTGCCAGATACTTAAGAACTGCCATGGGGACACTGAGGCACCAACACAGTATTCAGAGAAAACATTAAGAACATTCCTAGTTCATCACAGAGGACTTCAGTAACTCAGCCAGAGGTTAGGGGTCTAGTACAGGAGTAGGTGGCTGAGATTTTGTGGCCTGCAATATGCAGAAGGTCAGATTAAATGATCCCTGATGGTCCTTTCTGGCTTTAAAGTCTTTGGGTCTATGTAGATGATAAGGTACATCTATATTTGGGAAGTTTTTTTAATATAGGTGTAGGAATGTGTTGTCCTGTCCCTTTAAATATTTGAGCACTCTCCTCTCCCCAGAGTAAAGCCTCACTTTTGGGTTGGTTTCAGTTTTGTTGCAAGAACCATAAAGGTTTCCAAGGCAGCTAGAGATGTGCTTAAATGAGCTCCTCTCTGTCTGTATCTCCTTCTCTGCTGGGTCCAAATATAAGAAACCACCTTACTTCCTGGACTAATGTTTTAATCCTATGCTTAGAAGGGAGAATGCCTCTGCATACATGTGACAATGGGTGTCTCACTCCTTTCTACCAATGAGTATTATCCATACATTACATAAGAACACACCGTTAAAGTGCAGATCAGAGTATTTTAAAACATGGCAATGACAAATAGGTACCTTGTGGGAGCCCAACTTCACTAACTCCACAGTGATTCCCATAGCTCGAAGCCTGTCTGCTGTTAATTCCACCATTCGTGTTACTTCTTGTCTTAGCTCTGGCTGAATAGAATCACTTTCCACTGCTACCCATTCCTTAAGGGTCTGCAAAGGAATCCAGGAATATAATTAAATGAACCAGTGGGGTATTGAAAACCAGATCTGCGCTGTTGTTTGCGCTTTGAACTCAAAACACATCAGATTTGAAGCTGTTTTAATTTCAGCTCTGTCATGGCCATGTTATTGCTGTAGCCTCTTTGCCTGTTCTATCTGGCAAAGAATTGTCACGACACTGGATCACTTTCTCTCTTGTTCAGTGTCAGCTCTGCTGCTAAATTCAGAGTGATCAAAATCTGATTCCCTCATCCATTTTTACAGAACTTCATTGAAACCAACTCTCTTGATTCCATCAGGGGACCCCCAACAGCTCTTACCTTTCTACTTGTCCCTCAGGCAACACTCTTTTCACACGTATAGTACACCTTGGGTGGGTGGGGGGTATAGTTTCAGAGCAAACAAAATGAGCCCCAATGGATTCCTTAAAGATAGGGTGCTCTAGAGAAATTTTGCGTGGGAGGGATGGTCTATCTTTCTGTCTTCTATCCATCTGAGGTAATTCTCAGCTAACTGTCATCATGGGATCTAACCCCTGTCTAGAAGAATGTAGAGGGACCAGAGTAGTATTAAGGCTGTCCATTTAAATTCACTTTGAACTGTGTAATTGTGTTTTGCATGAATTGTCTAGAGTCTAGACAATCCTCATCTAGTTTCAGACATGCCCACTGTTACAATGAGTACGTGCTATTGAGTAATTCTACCAAAATGAAGTGTTCATAATTTGACATGAACTAATTATGTCTGACCCATTCCTCTGTTCTTCCTTTTTCCCAAAGCAAATTGATCCCACTTTTTTTTTTTAAAGAATCCCTTTAAAGGCTAAATCCTGGCAAAGAGGTCACAGCCCAAATGAATAAGCTGTGCACAGAAACATCACAGGACTGAGGAAAAGACCTGCAGCCCATTCCCAATCCAGTAATCAGTGCAGAGCTGGCATGTCTGCATGGCAAAGTGAGGGAAGCAGCAGCATACCTAGCCTGCTTCTCCCCTTTATGCAAGGTTTTGGCTCAGTATGGATTTGCATATTCTGCATGGATCTAGTGGTGATGGCCACAGTCCACCCATATTCCCATGTTGCATGGTACACTGTGCGCAAAGCTACCAACAATCTCTGCTACATGGAACACAAGAAGAGTGCAGCATCGCCACCATAGACTTTCTGTTGCCTAGCCCTGCTGCATAATGAAATGTGGCATTTCCACTACATCTGAGGCCTTGTGGAAGCCTGCTTACTATTTTCCCCTTAGAAGAGAAAAGTAATGGTCTCATGAACACACATTGTTGGTCTTTATTACTTCACTTCTGCATTGTAGCTATTTGACAATATGTGTAGCTCTTACCTGAATAAATTCATTTTGATGAAGATCAATGTATTGGAAGATCTGATTCTCCAAGCCTGAGGACACTCCTGCTTCAAAAAGCAGCATGATAACAGAAAGAGCCAATATCTGCAAGTTCAAGACAAAATTTGCTATATTGAAGAGAAGATACCCACAAGCACTTGTCAGGTACATTTCACTGCTGGGCAGGCAGCCATAAATAATTGCTGAACAATGGACAGGTCAGTCTGCTTTAAAATCCCACTGCACTAGGCAAAGGCGTTTAGTACATACAGCATGCAGAGTTTATTGGTCAATCTGTAGAGGGGGAACACAGTAAATGGGTTTTGCACTATCTGGACTACAAGCAACTTCTGGGAATGATTTTGATGCACAAACATTTTCTAAAGAGACATTTATATCTTCACCTCAAACTGTAGGTTCTGCCAAACACAACAAACATGGCGGGGAAATGCAAACAGAAATGCCCAAGGAGCTCAGCTTTCTATTTGGACATTTCCAAAAGGAAAAAGAACTAATTCAAAAATGTACATTCCACATGTTACATGCAGTTTGTTTAAAGGGATAACAATCCTGATGGAGATGTATACGAAGCAATAAATGGCTTTTGTGAATGTTTAAACACAAGGGCAAAGCTGAAACATTAGATAATGCAGCAGTCACTTACTGCCTTTGTAGTCCCACTGCCAGGAACGTTAGACAAAACAAGATTTAACAAGCCACTGTAGTTAAAATATTGTTCTTGCTTCACAAGAGTTTGAAAATTTTTCTCCTGCTGTGTTTCTGGAGTTTCTTTTGATGGTTCTCTGAACTGGGTGCTAGATAATTAACATTGAAGGATGGGGCTAAAAACTAAATAGTTTTGTAGGGTGTGATCTCTTTGGAAAAAGGGATTCTCAGATTTAAAACAATGAGCTCCTTGTCCAAAAAGTTGTACTTTAAACTGAGTCCACAAAGCATGCTGCTGCATGCACAACTCGTAATGTTAGCCTCTAGTTTTAATTGCAGTTTCAGCGATGTTTGTGAGAGAACAAGATATAAAAATTAAGACTGATAAACGAGGAGAAAAAGGAATGAGAGTGAACAAGGATAGTGAAAATAAGATCATGTGGGACATAGGTATTGCACAGGTTGATGGTTCCTGAAAGTACCAGATCACTCTCTTTTATTAAATATACCTACAATCATCTAAACCCACCTGACACAAAACCAAACCTTTACTAGTTGGATGATTTCTCGTAGGCACCACAGCAGAAGTGATTCTTGAGGCGGGATTTGAAGAAGAAGAGGGAAGTATGGTAAGAAGCAGTGACAAACTGACAGCCAAGGCATTGGCATAGTGGAGGAGGCAGGGGGCTATGAGACAGAAAAGGAAAAGCAAAGAGGGACACAGTTGTGAAGGGTCTTGTAGATGACCAAAAGAAGCTTAAAACTTGGTGAATTCACAGGGAATCCAGTGAAAGTGAATGGTGCAGTCTGAACATTGGGCAGGGAAGACAGCCATCTCTACTATTTTGTCATTAGAACAGCCAGGCAAAGTAACAAAAACTCATTTTTTTCTAATATTGCCAGACCCTTAGGCCTGCTCTCAGGTTTCATATGGGCAATATTTCTAGGGTTTAATTAATCTGAAGAGATTGGAGGCCTTAAAGTAAAACGATGGCCTGCAAGTCTCCATGAGCTAGAAGCCATCATGGGCAAACTACTCTCGTGGATCCATCACATGGAAGCTTGGAGGGCCTGTTATTAAGTCCTCCCTGGAAATAGTTGCTACCATTTTTCATCTCTCTCAAACTCCAGTTTGACATCAAAATGGAATGCTAGTATGTTGGCTGGTGGTGACAAAAGGAATATAATGATCCAGGTCCAGGTAGACAGCAAACTCCTCATCAGCTATCTGAAACTCATGGCTAGATTCTTTGCCCGCACAAGTTTAGTGAAGAGCAGATCTTGGACAAAAAGTCAGAGGTCATGCATATGAGGAAGTTAAAGGATTTATTATGGTGATCTAGAATGCTGCCCACTTCAGCTTGGGAATTCTGGGACCAAGCATTGGCCCAATTCTGTGACCCTTATTCATGGGTGAAGTCAACATGTTTACTGTACACAAGCAGAGACTATTACTAGAAGTAAAATTTGCAGGATAAGGCCTTGTGTCACCAAATGTAATATTCAAATGGAAGATATTCCTGACATACACAGTTCTGCAGCATATCAGCACTTGAAACGTTGGCATTTGAAAGATCTGAGTGACACAAGCAATGGGAGCCCAAAAAAACAAGAGCATTCCAAAAATAGATTTAGGCAGAGTAGCCCAATCAGAATGTATTTTGTTTAAAATTAGTGTGGGGTCATATTGTATGTACCGGATATTTGAATGTTACTAGAAAGTAGAGTAATGGAAAGTATGAATGAAGGTGGGCTAGGGGGAATCCTTTACTCATTTAAAAGAGAGGCAAATATATATAACATCATAAGAAAAAATGTTTCGATATTTTGAAGTGTAGAGATTAAATATGGGGATATTGTAGAAATAGTAAGAGTGATCAGAGAAAGACAAAAGGATCAAGCAACGATCAGAATAACAATTTCCTTCCATTACTGAGGGATTTTTCTCCAGATAAAGAGGCAAAAATTTCACCCAGCAGATGGAGCTAATAAACCACTCATAGTTTAAGCTAATAAACATTCCATAGTTTAACCATTCCATTAAACAGTTATAGCAATAGAAGTGTGGGGTAAAACCAAATGGAAATAGTGAAGGGACTTTTGAAGCAAGCATGGAAAAAAGCCAGGAAATTTTGAGTAGGGAAAAAATATCTCAGAGGGGTTAATAAGAAATAGGTGATGCTTGTTGGTCCTTTTGTTTTTAATTGTTTAGAGTATCTTAAAGTTTAGGACAGAGCAGCAACAGAGAGGATTTAACAATAGGAGGCTTACAGTAGAGTCCAAAATCCCAGATCTGAACCTCTCCTGTAATGTTTCCATGTGAAAACTGCTACAAACATTTGTAGCTTGGGGCTCATTTTAAAGTGAGAGCCTTTAGCACTGAGACAAAGGGGCTTATGAGACTAGAAATACCATGCAAGATTTGGGGGACATGAGTTTCTTAAGAAGAGAGGAATTAAATCAGACCCAGAGAAAACCCTAAGAAGAGGGATGGCTCCCTGTTGAAAGGCTCTGGCTGCACAAGGAAATGCTCATCATTAATTCAGAAGGTGCTAGAAAATACTTTTAACTGTAGATATAAATTAATGAGGCTTTCTTGTAAGATCACAAAACCAATATGATCAGTGTAGCAAGAGGTCAAAACCAGTGCTTGCCATTTCATAAAAGGAAAAACAGAAATGGGGCTTGTCTAATTTTTTATGATGTATAAAGGGAACCTGAAACTTTGCTTTTTAAAGATTCATTTTTCTGCCCCCTCTTTTTTTTTTTAAATGTTGGAAATTAAGTCTTGCCTGTGGTGGAAAGTCTATAATCACAGTGAACTTGTGAAATAACACCACAGAAGTGTGAAAACCAAGAGAAGAGGATTTTTAATGTGACCATTTAAAACTCTAGTTTCGTTCAGACCTGTATCTTCTATGATGAATTAACAATTCAGAGAAAAGACACTTTTGTTAAAATTCAGCTGGCCATTCCATTACAGTTTGAGGGCCCACAGTGCATAACCTCCAAGACACCCAGGAGCCTCCACAGCAAAGCCAGAGAAGGGCAGTCTTGACCATCCCAGTATATCTAAGTTAAAGCAATTTTTGAACACCTCTTTGTATTGTATATACACCTCTGCCTCAATATAACGCGTCCCGATATAACGCGGTAAAGCAGTGCTCCAGGGGGGCGGGGCTGCGCACTCCAGTGGATCAAAGCAAGTTTGATATAACACGGTTTCACCTATAACGCGGTAAGATTTTTTTGGCTCCCGAGGACAGCATTATATCGAGGTAGAGGTGTATATCACCTTTTCAGTCCTGTGCCACAGAACATTTATTTCAGTCCATTTTCAATAAAGTTTAGGTGAGCAATTTCTTGTTTCTGGTTCTTGGGTGTGGTTTTTGAGCAGCTGCTCTGCCTCAGACACATTACTTTAGGGACAGGGATCATCTTTCTCATAGATTTATAGATTCCAAGGCCAGAAGGGACCATTGTGATCATCCAGTCTGACCTCCTGTATAACACAGGCCATAGAACCTCCCCAAATAACACCTAGAGGGGGTCTTTTAAAAAAAAATCCAATCTTAATTTTAAAATTGTCAGTGATGTAGAATCCATCACAACCCTTGGTAAGTTGTTCTATTGATTAATAAGGCTCCGTGTTTGTCATGGAGGTCACAGAAGTCACAGATTCCGTGATTTCCTTGACTTCTGCAGCAGCTGGTGTTCCTGGCCTGGGGGCTGCCTGAGCAGTTCATGCAGCCCCTGGGCCAGTCGCACCGACTGCTGCTGGGGGAGTCTCACCCTCCCCCTGCCCCCCAGCAGCAGGAGTTTGGGTGGGGGGGTGCTCAGGTCTGGGGATTGGGGTGCGGGGCAGTGCTTACCGGGGGGGATCCCCAGAAGGGTCACAGGAACTCCCCTCCCTCAGCTCCCAGCTCCACGTGCTGCCTCTGCCAGCAGGCACCGCCCCCTGCCCCAGCTCCCATTGGCCGCAGTTCCCAGCCAATGGGAGCTGCAGAACCAGGGCTGGGGCAGAGTGGAGGCAGCACCTGGAGCTCAGCAGCTGGGTAGGGAGCTTGCCCCAGCCCCGCTAACCTTCCCCTGAAGCACCCACAGGCCACCCCGCCCCCCGCCCCGGCTACCCTGCTCCGAAGTTTTAGTCAGGGGTATATACTAAAAGTTATGGATAGGTCACAGTCTGTGATTAAAATGTAGCCTTATTGATTAATTACTCTCACCTTTAAAAATGTATGCCTAATTTCTGGCCTGAATTTGTCTAGTTTCAACTTCCAGCCCTTGGATGGCTTTACACCTTTCTCTGCTAAACTGAAGAGCCCATTGTTAAATATTTGTTACCCAAAAATGTAGGTACATACAGGTCGCAATCAAATAACCCCTTAACTTTCTCTTTGTTAAGCTAAATAGACTGAGCTACTGGAGGTCTGTTACTTTAAGGCATGTTTTCTAATCATTTAATTCTTTTGCATTTATACAGTGCCTAGCACACTCGGGTCCATAACCAGGGCTCCTAGGCACTTCTACAATACAAATAAATAATTTTTTACATAGCATCTTCCATCCAACAATATCAAACTGCTTCTCTAAAGCAGTCTGGGAGGTATAGTGAGCTGTAAGCTTTTACAGATGGGGAAAGAGATACAGCAGTTGTGTTAATAGTATAAAGTGATTCTGAGAGTCTGTCAGAGTTGGAATTAGAACCAAGTTCTCCTGATACCTAATTTTGTGCTATTACGCAACACTACCTTTGCGAAATCTTCTGCCACTGGTTCTAGATGAGTTTAAATTGAGCTCTCCTGTCATTGGCCTAGCTGAAGTACTATTACTTTCATTTTCCATTTGTTTCATTTCAGTGTGTCCAGTTTAAATTTTCTACCACAATCCTTTTTCCAGCAAATCCGCCCAGTGTAGACGCAACTTATACTGTCAAAAAAGTTTTTTTGCTGGTATAGCTTATACTAATGCCCAAGCAAAATAAGCTATACTGGCAAAGACACTTATATTGGTATAACTGCGTCTATGCCAGTAGAGTTTGCCAGTATAGAAATGTTGTTTAAAAAAACAAAACCAAACACATGGCTAGCAAACATTATTATACCAGCAAAAGCTTCTACCACACTTCTGGCCAGAGCACTGGGTGACCTCTTGACTGAGAACCATAAGGAATTTTCTCCTAAGTGTCCATTCAGCATCCCTGAGTTCTAAGATGCTCACTCACTCTCTCTATATTTAGTTCTTTAATTTCTACCAACCTTATGTTCTTTTTTCCACTTTAATAACAACTGCCAGTTTTTATTTTGACCACTTAGGTGTATATCTGTACCCATTATATTTCACATTGTAATAACAAATCAGCAGTACTTAGTGCTTTACAGCAGAGCACTTCACAAATATTAGCTAATTATCACAGTACTGAGAAATACCAATTATTAAATAGGAACCATTAAGATGCCATTGTTATTCATAGCAAAACACAGCTTTAATTCAGGTATGCTCTGGTATTCAGATAATCAGTTATTTCCATCTCTTTGCCTCCACCCACTTGGAACATTTTGTGTTTACCTTTAACTATTTTAATCAAGTAACAGGATTATTTATTGCGTGTACCATGCTTTAAAAATATAAAGCAACTCTGAGTGCTAAGTACTATTTAGAGTGAGAAGTATTTCTAAATTTGTAATACAAAGATTAAAGATTTATACTGTTGAACAAAAAATATTTATTCTAATTAATTTGCAAATTTATCTTCTGTCTCTTTACACAGAGCTTAAGACCCTGGAGGAAAGTAGTCATCCATCAGTTTATTGCAGGAATATTGTTCTCTGTAGTTGGGACCAAATCCCTTGTCTTGTTTCTTCTTTGATGAGGGACTGACAAATGATGGGGAGGGGGGTTGAAAATGGTCTTTTTTTGAAAGTGAAAATGTTTCACAAATTTTTTATTTTGCTTTCGATGACATCTGAAGATGGAAATACTTTCAGGTTTTGGTTTTTGCCCAAAGAAATACAGCACTTTTAATATGAAGAATGCAACTACAGAAAATACTTATTTTTATTTTGTTGTTTCTGATATGGCCATCATGACCTCTCTATTTTTGTCTGTAGGCCTGACTTGACATGAGTAATTGGTGAGGTCTTATTTCTTGGAAGATAGGATTAGGGAGGTAAATGGATCAGCCTTATTTCTGGAAACAGAATCTCTGCACTAGCCAAGATAAGGGGAAAACACCCAGGGAACCATTTACAATGGACAAGATAACAACGGATAAAATAAGCCTGGAATGTAAGATGAGGTAAAAAGTAAAGGCTAGTCTACACTGGCCATGTTAAAGCACTGCCCGGCAGTGTCTTTTAATGTGGCTTGTGTAGTCACGGCAGAGCACTGGGAGAGAGCTCTCACAGTGTTCTAAAAAACCCACCTCCACAATGGTGCACTGTCTACAGGGGTGTTTTTTCACACCCCTGAGCAAGAAAGTTGCAGCTCTGTAAAGTGCCAGTGTCTACAGTGGCAAGTGAAAGACAGAACTTCTGTCGTTCAGAGGTGTTAAAAAAACACCTCCCTCTGAAAGACACAAGTTTTGCCAACAAGAAGTGAGAACAGCTCCTGCCAACAACGCAAATGCTGCTCATTGGGGGTAGAAGATTTTTGTCAGCAGCAGAGCCAACAGCAGCTACACTGCGTGTCTTTTAGTGGGAGGGCTGTAGTGTACAGCCGTGTAGTGTAGACTTAGCCTAAGTAATGCACGGACAGAGCATGCTGTACATGGACAGGTTCCTACAAAGTGACCAAGCCAGCCTCAGAACATGTGATGCAATGTATAATAAATGCAATATAATGTGTAAATGTATATAAAGGTAGAGGTTTGCTTTTTATCTTTAGAAGTGTGGTATGCTCTGAACCTATGCCCTATGCCAGTGGTTCTCAAACAGGGATACGTGGAGGTCTTCCAGGGAGTACATTAACTCATCTAGATATTTGCCTAGCTTTATTACCGACTACATAAAGAAAGCACTAACCAAGTCAGTACAAACTAAAATTTCATAGAAACAGACTTGTTCATACTGCTCTAAATACAGAAATGTAAGTACAGTCTTTATATTCCAGCTGATTTTATTATATGGTAAAAATGAGAAAGTAAGCCATATTTCAGTAATAGTGTATTGTGACACTTTTGTATTTTTATGTCAGTTTTTAAGTGAAGTGTAACTTGGGGTACGCAAGACAAATCAGACTCCTGAAAGGGGCCCAGTAGTCTGGAAAGGTTGAGAGCCACTGCCCTATGCTTCCAACTACAAACTGACCATGCTGCACTAAAGTGGCTTCATACTGCCAAGGGGAACAACAAGAAACTTCTTCGTTGCAGTTTAGCTCTCCAAGATTTTGATTTTGAAATTCAACACATCACAGGAGCTTCTAACAAAGTAGCTGATGCACTCTCCCGTGAGAGTTTCCCACAATTCAGTAGTTAAAAAGTGTTCTTAAAATGTAGAAGCCTGTTAGTTATATACTTAGGAGTATAGGTAAAGGTGTATGTGTTGTATTAATCTGTTTATTTTCAAGTTCTAGAAGAAAATCGCCGCCAGTGAGCTTCCCCACTGTCTGCAATTTGGGGGGGCGTGTCATAAACAGATAGCTAAGGGTTAATGTCTCTTTCACCTGAAGCACCTGACCAGAGGACCAATCAGGAAACCGGATTTTTTCAACTTTGGGTGGAGGGAATTGAGTGTCTGAGGTCTTTGTTTTCTGGCTGCCTGCCTTCTCTGAGCTTTGGAGAAGTAGCTCTACTTTCTAGTCTTTTGTTTCTAAGTGTAAGGACAAAGAGACCAGATAGTAAGTTCTATGGTTTTCTTTTCTTTGGTATTTGCATGAATATAAGTGCTGGAGTGCTTTGATTTGTATTCTTTTGGAATAAGGCTGTTTATTCAATATTCTTTTAAGCAATTGACCCTGTGTTGTATCATCTATATACAGAGAGAACATTTGTACTTATTTTTCTTTCTTTTTATATAAAGCTTTCTTTTAAGACCTGTTGGAGTTTTTCTTTACTTCAGGGAAATTGAGTCTGTACTCACCAGGGAATTGGTGGGAGGAAGAAATCAAGGGGAGATCTGTGTGTTGGATTGCTAGCCTGATGTTGCATTCCCTCTGGGGGAATAGGAAAGTACTTTTTGTTTCCAGGATTGGGAACAGAGAGGGAGATTCACTCTGTTTGGATTCACAGAGCTGGTGTCTGTGTATCTCTCCAGGAGCACCTGGAGGGGGGAAGGGAAAAAGGATTATTTCCCTTTGTTGTGAGACTCAAGGGATTTGGGTCTTGGGGTCCCCAGGGAAGGTTTTTCAGAGGGACCAGAGTGCCCCAAAACACTCTAATTTTTTGGGTGGTGGCAGCAGGTACCAGGTCCAAGCTGGTAACTAAGCTTGGAGGTTTTCATGCTAACCCCCATATTTTGGACGCTAAGGTCCAAATCTGGGACTAAGGTTATGTCAGGGGTACGCAAGACAAATCAGACTCCTGAAAGGGGCCCAGTAGTCTGGAAAGGTTGAGAGCCACTGCCCTATGCTTAAGCCTGATCACCCAAAGTGTAGTTTAATTGTATGCCAATAAAGATGTCTCAGTGACAAGTTTGGAGTTGATCTAAGTTCTTGGGAACCAAGTGGATAAGGTCTCAGGGGCTACTGAGTGGATAAGGTCTCAGAAGCCACCCCAACAGTCTGCCCAATACACTAGGGTTGCCAACTGTCTAATTTAGGGGTGAACAAACTTTTTGGCCCGAGGGCCACATTGGGTTTGCAAAACTGTATGGAAGACCAGATAGGGAAGGTTTTGCCTCCCCAAACAACTTGGATCCTGCCCCCTCCCATTTCCCACCCCCAACTGCCCCCTTCAGAACCTCCGACCCATCCTACTCCCTCTGCTCCTTGTCCCCTAATTGCCCCCTCCCAGAACCCCCCCCACCCCAACTGTCCCCTGGGACCCCACCCCTTATCCAACCCCCCCATTCCTGTCCCCTGACCACCACCCCAAACCTCCACCCCTTATCCAACCCCCCAGCCCCCTTACCATACCACTCAGAGCAGCATGTCTGGCAGCCGCACCACCCCGCTGGAGCCAGACATGCTGCCACGCTGCTCTGCAGGAGCATGCAACCCCGCCTCCCAGAGTGCTGCCCGCGTGGTGGCATAGCTGCAAGGAAGAGGGGTCAGCGGGGGAGGGCCGGGGGTTAGCCTCCCCGGCCGGGAGCTCAAAGGCTGGGCTGGGCAGGACAGCTCCATGGACCGTAGTTTGCCCACCTCTGTTCTAATGGCACAAAACTGAATGCCTTTGTCCCACTCCTGCCCCACTCCTTCCCTGAGACCTCGCCCCTGCCCTGCCCCTTCTCTGAGGCCCTGCTCCCACTCACTCCATCCCTCCTCCCTCCATTGCTTGCTCTCCCCCACCCTCACTCACTTTCACTGGGTTGGGGCAGGGGTTGACGGTGCGGGAGGAGGTGAGGGCTCCAGCTGGGAGTGTGGGCTCTGGGGTGGGGCAATAAATGAGGGGTTTAGGGTGCAGGAGGGGCTCTGGGCTGGGGCTGAGCAGTTTTGAGTGTGGGAGGAGTTGTGGGCTCTGGGAGGGAATTTGGGTGTGGGTTCTGACCTGGGGCTGGGGTGTGGGTGAGGATTCGGGCTCCAGCTGGGCGGCGCTTACCTTAGGTGGCTCCCGGTCGGAGGTGTCGCAGGGCTAAAACAGTCTCTCTGCCTGCCCTGGCTCCACGTGGCTCCCAGAAGCAGTCAGCATGTCTGCCTCCTAGATGCAGGGGCGGCCAGGTGGCTCTGCACTGTGTGTGCTGCCTGTATCTGCAGGCACCGCCCCTCCAGCTCCCATTGGCCGGGTTGCTGACTAGAACCACCAAGGTCCCTTTTCAACCTGGTGTTCTGATCAACAATTAGACACCTAGCAATGCTACAATTCACAAATAAAGCCCATGATTTTATTTTTATTCACAATTAGCTTTAAACTGCGTTGAAAAAAAAGCATAGAAACTGAAGTGCTGCGGGGAAAAACAAAATTAAAATGATTAATTCTGCCAGTGTCCAATTGGAGGGGGAATCTAATCACTTGTTAAACAGATTTTTTGTGAAATTCTGCTTTTTTAAGCAAGAGAGTATACATGTATATGAAAAACCTGAAAAGAGAGAGATGAGAAAATACTCAGAGAGCCCTCACAGGTAGCAAGGTGACCAAATACTGTAAATCCAAAAAGGAATTAGATAGCAACCATGTTGTGCTGTTCACTGGGGCGGGGGGGAGGGAGAGAATTAAGAAGGATTAAGAGAAGAAACTACATGGTACTTGCACTACCAATACACAAAACAGCAACTTCTAGTTCACATTTGTGTAGTAACCAGAAAGAGCTGTGTAAGGGGAGTTGGTTTAATAAACAGAAGGGAGCCTTCTGGTGACACTAAAGCAACTCATTGTTGCAACAAAAAAAAATCAGGCACTAGTTTCATAGGATGGCACAGGCATGCAATAGCAAAGGAGAACAAACACTGTAGTGTTCAAATCCTAATACATTTGAATTGGTCTGACCTTAAAGAGCAGTTAACAGCCCCTGGAAAAGTTTAAAAACAAATGTTTTTAGAAATAATGCATACGATATATTTTTAGCACTTCCCTTCCTTCACTCCTTATTAATAAGCACATTTTCTGTGTTTCACTTTCCTCTTTTTATTCAACAGACATTAACAAGAAAAGAAGATCTTTGCTTTTTAAGGGTTCTGTTATGCAGCTTCAACCTTGTCTATGCACAAGTGGTACTGTTTTAACTGTATCAGTACAACCCACTCTAGTGGGTTATATCAGGAGAAAGCCATCTTATATCACATAGCTCTTACTGTCGGTAACAGGAATAAGCTATAGAGATGTAATTCTTGATCTACAGTACAAAGTGTTACCATCTAGGAGTGTGAAAAAGGTCATTCAGAGAAAACCACAGGTGTAGACACAACTATGCCAGTGGAGGAGTGCTTCTGTCAGTTTAGCTAATGTTATTTGGGGAGATGGTGTAACTATTGCAGCAGAACTCCTTCTGCCTGCTTACGCTGTCTCTGAGCTTGGGGTCTCTGTCAGCATAGCTATATCGGCCAAAGCTCTGTAGCGTCGACAAGCTCTCATTACCTTTATACAGATAACTGCATCCACAGAAGGTGTTGTAGTAATTTAGTTATTTTGATAGAAAACTCACACCCCTAACCAAGATAGACCTTAGGTCGGGGGTGGGCAAACTACGGCCCGCAGGCCAGATCTGGCCCATCAGGGCTTTGGATTCGGCCCGTGGGATTGCCCCACATGATGCTGTGTGCCCCACGCCGCTCTCAGAAGTGGCCAGCACCATGCCCCTGCAGCCCCCCCCGAGTGGGGGGGCAGAGAACTCTGTGCATTGCCCTTGCCTCCAGGCCCCGCAGCTCCCATTGGTTGGGAATGGGGAACCGCGGCCAATGGAAGCTTTGGGGGAGGTACCTGAAGCTGCGACAAGGGCAGCTCACGGTGAGCCTTCATCTCCCCCCTCCTGGGGGCAGGGCCGGCACTACCATTTAGGCAGCCTAGGCAATCACCTAGGGCTCCAGAATAAATGGTGGGTGCCGTTTTGCCGGAGGGGGCGGCAGGCGTCTCCAGTGGAGCTGACGCAGTGGTGCCTGCGGACGGTCAGCTGCTCGCGCGGCTCCGGTGGACCTCCTGCAGGCATGACTACGGCAGCTCCACCGGAGCCACGGAGCACCGGACCCTCCACAGGCACCACTGTGGCAGCTCCAGTGGAGCAACGGGACCAGCGCGCGGGGCGGTGAAATTGCCATCCGCCAAGGGCACTCAAACCCCTAGTGCCGGTCCTGCCTGGGGGGCCGCAGCACTTCCTGGAGTGGTGTGGGGCCAGGGACAGGGCAAGCAGCCAGGGAGTCTGCCCTAGGCCCGGTGCACGCTGCTGCCACCCCAGAGCCGCTTTAGATAAGTGGCACCGGGCAAGAGCTTGAACCCCTCCTGTACCCCACCCCCCAACTCCCTGCCCTGAGCCCCTCGTACACCGTGCACCCCTCCTTCAGCCCAATCTCCTTCCCTGAGCCCCTTCCTGCACACCGCTCCCCCTCCCGCATCCCAACCCCCTGCCCGAGCCCTGCATACAATTTCTCCACCTAGATGGGGCCCCCGGCCCAAAAAGTTTGCCCACTCCTGCCTTAGTTGTTGCTTGAAGTGCCTCTCTGGTTTATGCCATCACAGTCAGGTGCTGTGGATCTAGGTATGATGGTTTGAAGTCAACAAGCAAGTCATCTATAGAATGAAATATTTTGAGGACCAACAGAATCTGGGGTGGAGGTGGGGTTTGTTGATGGGAGGTGGAGCCTATGAAAGAATTTCTTTATAAAAGGAGAACACCTGGGTTTGCATCATGTTAATAGTAAACTGAACATTTGAAATGAGATGAGTCTTCAGTAACAGCAAGGGTCAGTCTGGCAGACCAATGGTGGGTTTCTTCTTGAAGGTAAGGTGACCAGACAGCAGGTATGAAAAACTGGGACAGGGAGTAGGGGATAATAGGAGCCTATATAAGAAAAAGACCCAAAAATCAGGACTGTCCCTATAAAATCAGGACATCTGGTCACCCTACTTGAAGGTAAGATCTTCCTAATGGAACTACTATCCAGGAAGATAGTTTAAAAATAACAAAACACAAAAGCTTAGTGTTGAGCTGTTCTCCAAAGAGCTACTACCTACCTAGTGCACAAAAGGGCAACCATTTGTTTGAATACAATTCTGACTGAAGCGGTGGGACCCCTTGTGGCCACATGGCTGGTTCTAGTATTCACACATTTCTCATTCAGCAAATTCTCCAGAAAAAAGACTCAGCCATGCAAAGCAGCTTCCATTGTACTCCACAGGAGCAGAAGGCATTCAGCAAGCTGCAGGAAGATCTCAGCCTCTCACCAAATCTGGCAGTAATTTAAGTTGGGCAAAGAAACGGAGTTTCATCCTGCAAGCCTTATAAATACAATGGAAGGTCTCCATGTGAAGTGCTGGCAGGGTCTGACATTTGGTTAGTAGATAGAAAGCACTTTCACACTCTGGTAGCAACTGTTTGAAATGCTGTTTTTGTAAAACTTTGCAAAGCCTTTTTCCAAGACAGATTATAGTGCTATGACTACAGCTGGAGGGAAACCAAGAATTCTGTTTTATGAAAAAAAGTGAGGTTGTGATATTTGTGTGTGTTCCATTAGAATAAAGTGAAAACCTCTCAAAAAAGTTTTGCAAAAAAACCCCCAAGAGTGAGAAACATCCAGCCCAGAATAGCCGATAGCCCAGTGTGAAGGTGTGCACTTGCGACCGCCCTTTCAATCTCACCTTTTGGAGCTGTTCCACTCTGACCTAGTAAATATTTTATTATTTATATAGTGAGACTGATTCTATAGTCCAGTTGGGGTGTGGGAAACCCAGATTCATGTCTTTGCTCTGCCTGATTCTCTCTCTGGCCCAATGAATATTTAATTTATACAAAACAGAACAGCTCCAACAGGAGAGATGGAGAGACATCTACACAAGAATCAAAGTGCCTGGTGCTTAGAGCACTCCTCTGGGATGCAGAATAGCCAGGTTAAAATTCCCACCCAGCTCTACTACTGAAGGCTTGGGCCTACATTCCTAACTCATGAAAGTCTTCTAGTCAGGAAAAGTCAGGATATTTATTAGCACTATTTTCAATACTGCATATTAAAAGAAAACCCTTACCTATTTATGTTTGTTGTTCTTTTTGCTGCTTTCTTGATAGTAGGTGAGGAACAAGGGACACTGAACTATTAGCTGTGCTTTTTATTTTGGACAAAGAATTTATCCAAGTTGATTAAAAGGTTTGTAACTAACTAAGAAAGATTACTGATTGGCTAAAAATTAACTTTTAGTTCAGAATTTTATGACAGCTTTTTAGTTAACCTGTCAACTAATAATGCTGTCTACAAAAACCAAGTCACATACACACCAATACATGTGAAATGTCCCCCCCTGTTTCTTTCTGAGTCTTATAAAGACTTCCCCTTCTTCTAAGCATTCACATTGGGTTAAATTCACATAAAAACTATCTGGAATTTATACAGATGAAACACAAAGGGGTGGGTGAGGAAGGTGAAATTTGTATATTTATATTTAAATGTGCCTATCCTAACCCTGAGGCACAATTCTAAAATTACCTAATTCTGATCTCAGATGCCTTGATTTTAAATCAAACTCCACTGTCTTCAACGGAGGTAATCCTGAAGTACAACGGTGTCAGTGAGATCAGAAGTAGGTCTATTATATTATTGTAGCTCAACAGCTTGCTAATGAGTCATAGTATAGTACTGGAAAATGCAATATTGTGCTAAGAAAAAAGGGATTATTTTATTGCTTAATATTTCACTGTAAATAAATCCTCATCTAATAATCTGTAACTTGGAACAAAGTTTAGAGTTCATGATGTATCAGGTTTATGATTTTGTGGTTATTATTCCATTTATTGGCCATCATAAACATTACAAACATTGTCTGAAGGCCTAGTTAAAAGCAAGCAGCTTTATCTCCTTAAATAAAAGTCTCTCTGGTGGTAGCTTATTAACTACTGGAAGGGTTGGCTTATGAGGAAAGACTAAAGAACTCAAAATGAATAGCTTGGTTAAATGCTGACAATATTCAGGAGAACAGCTGAGTGTTTAAACACTCAGGAGTGAGAAGAATTATTTACAGGAGTAGAATAGAGTGGAATTAGTAATAAAGGGATAAGATAAAGGAAAGGAAGCTGTCTTAATATCTTTGTCGGTTTTGAATTTGAGCTTTTCCGGGCAGAGATTGTCTCCAATTATGTGTTTGTACAGTGCCTAGTACCTTAGGGCCTTGAACTCAGTTGAGGTCACTAGGTGCTAATGTAATAAAAAGACAAATAAGAAAAAAAAAAACCTTACTATAGTGAGACTATGGAAGGTATTGGGGAAGCCACGTTTCTTGAGCCAATTCATATTTGACTGAGTAAAAGACTGGAAAATACACTGCAGGGAGCAATCTTTCACTGGCAAGCAAACGGTCTGGATAGTGGAATAACGATTTTCAGCTCTACCTATCATTTTGTGATTAGTTACCCTCCACCTCATAACAGCCACTTGTCAATACCGTGCACTATATTTCAGCTCAGAGGGCAATGTGTTTACACAGTATTTATATAGCCACAAGTGATCCCAAGTTACCAGCCATGCTTGTCTTCATGGCTCTAAATCTAAATGCAACCTTTAGAAAAAAGTAGTTTAAAAAATTCTCTCAGAGCTGCAAATGCTGATTGGAAGGCCCCTTTCCAAAATTCCCAATATTCCCCTCACCTCCTAGGGGAACGGCCCCATTCCCTTGCTGAGAGAGTTGCAGCAGCTGACTGGATCCTTATTGCTCTGCATTCTAGAGAGAACTTCTCATCCAGCCCCCTTTGGAGTTCACTCAGAACTAGCCCCATTACCTGTGCTGGATTCTAGGAACAAGATTTTGTTCAGTGACCTAACATTATGCTGCAAAAACTTGACAGACAATACAATTATATCTGCACAGGTAAGGAGAAGCCCTTTGAGGTCCCGAGTTGGCAGGTGTTATATAAGTGCTGATTAATATTAGTGTATCATTCTTGGGCAAAGGCCAAATCACATTCGTCACATTGTCAAAAGAAAGTCACTCAATGATGCATGGAGGTTGGCAGCTACAGATGATCTTCAATGGGAACTGAGGGCGCTCAGCACCTTTTAGGATCAGGCCCACAAACACTTACAAGACTCCACATCAGCTGTCACAAGGAGTACACCCATATTACCACACCTCTGCTTCCTACCTCGTGGCTTACTTTGCAAGTCCTCCATACACAGAACTCCCCCTGAAGCCAATAGGACTTCCATGCACAGAGCTTAAATGATCAGGCCCCAGAGAACAGAAAAGACTAATTTTTCTAATGTCCTTCTCCTCTGAGCTCTGTTGTGTCCAAAGATAGAAAAACAAAAGAAGGGCATCCTAACAGCAAGCTTGGAAATTCATAGTTTTTAAATTCAAAAAGTAATTTTCAGATATTAGTCTCATGTAAGTGATGATGAGAAGTTGTTCTAATCTTGAGACCCTTCAGGCTGCTTTGCTGAGCAGAGCAAAGCAACATCAATGTTAGACTCAGGGTGATTAATGCTGTATGTACAATTGAGATGAACACTCATACAGCAGCAAGTAAATGGCTTGGATCTGGAATGATGTTTATTAGAGCCGTATGATACGGGCATCACATTTAATTGGCTGAGAAGTTGATACAACTTGTCGCTGCCCTGCCTCTGACTGCTGCATAATGCCCTCTTTCTGCTGGAAACCTCCATTTAGAGGGGAGGTTCCAACAGCAGCCACACCTAGGGAAAGGTCCGGAAGCACATCTCCATTGGAGCTGTGCTGTTATGGATTGAAGGGGAGGCAGGCAGTCCAAGCCAGGAGAGAGGCTATTCTTAGTAATTACATACAATTATTGCTTCTACAACTTGAAAACAGACAAAGCTCATACCTCAGACCACTCCTGCATCTTGCCAGAAGCTTGAGCAGGCTCAGACTTATGGCTTTGTCTATATGAACACTTAGCTTGCAGCAGGCTAAGGTGTAAATCTACCTCCCTCTAGCTTGCCGTGCAGTAGCTCTGCATGTGGACCCTGCTGCTGTATACTAGAAGTTCCCTAGTGCACTTTGATCTGCCCTCCTTTGAAACCGGAGTAGATTAAAGTACACTGGGAACTTTTAGTGCATGGCAGCAGGGTCAAATATGGACAGTTAGTGCATGGCAGACAAGTGTGAGGTGGATTTACACTCCAGCCTGTCACAAACTGAGTGTTCATATAGGCGAGCCCTAAGCAGAGCCCCTTCATAGTTAATGAAAGTGTTGTCCAGTCTCTAACAAAACTGACCGTTGACAGCACATGAAACATGATACTGCCACACCAAAAGCAAAGAGGCAAACATTAGGCACCCAAATCTAAATGTTTAATCTATATTTAGACACCTCAAAAGGTTGCCAATATTTAGGCTCAGATCCTGCTGCCACTGAAGTGAATGGTAAAAAGTCCCATTGACTTCAATGGTTCTGGACCAGGCCTTTAAATATGGATTTAAGAGCCTAACTTTAGGCACAAAAGTTTGGAATTTCAGCCAGACTGTTCAGGAGAATCCTGGGAGGTGAGCAAAGTTCCTATCCTTTTACTTACTGTATTTCAAAAGGGATTAGATTTCAGGGCAAGTTAAAATGCTAGCCTTTCATCTAGAGTTATGGATTCAAGACCACGCTGAAGGGAAAGTGTTCCAGGGGAAACCCCAAGATCACCTAAAAGGAGATCACTGGTCTAATCCTAATTTCTATTATATATCCATCTCACTGTGCTATCATATAAATAGCAACTTCTAGCAAGAAAAGCCCATCATTAGAGAAGTAGAGATTGTGTGGGTTAGGCCTAAAGCGCTGTGGCAGGGGTGTTTTTGAGATGCCAGCACGATGACTAGAACACCCTGTTTGGCTCTGACCAGTAGCATTAAGTCCCAATCCACCAAATTACTTAAGAACACATTTAATTTAAGTACCTGAGTAGTTTTATTGAAGTTTATGGAACTGCTCACGTGCTTAAAGTTAAGGACTGCATTGCTGTACCCAGGCTTTAGTCTCTTTCTTCCAAGAGCAACAAATGCACTCCAGATTTTAGAAATGATGAGAAACAGAACAAAAAAATTATATATCAAAGTATGTCCATGTGGGTGTTTTTATTAGAGAAGAGAAGGCAGGAGACATTCAGAAAAGAGATAAGGAAAACCATGGCTATTCCCACTGGCAAAACAAAAAGGGAATAAGAGGGATTTATGATGTGCATACCTTTTTAGGGGTAAACTGGAACACTTACATCTTGGTTAACTAAGGTCATGACTATTTATATAAAAGGTAAATTCAACCAAAACACGGCTCCAGGAGACAGACCATAGTTGCTAATGTGATAAAAGTCATTAACGTGATTTAAAAAAAAATTGAAGAAAAAATTAGATATCCCCAATTAAGGGAAAAGGAGAGGGTACGAGAATTACTTTCACATGCCCCTCTTTAATAGGGCTGTGCATGGAATGCTATTTAATATTGTGGCTAAACACAACCCCTTCAGTTATGCCATCCAGGGTTTTTTTTTAACATTCACAACATGGACCTGACTGCAGATCCAGGCTGTCTGCTGGATATTTGTATGCCCACATCTTGTTGGTGATTTGTTTGTTTGTTTGTTTTGGTTCTCTCACATTTGAAAATGGACATTCAAATTTTGCAGTTGGAGTTCTTTAACTGTGTGCCTTGGATTTAGATAATTAAAAGGACTTACCATGATGTAGTATTGAAGCTAAAAGATTTAGCAATTCTTTCCCACTTCTCTTCCTACATGGAAAGCCACACCTGGTTGGTCTTTTTCTTTGTTATCTCTTTTTATTAAAAGAAATGTTTTGCTCATCAGTGTTAATGTTTCTCATACCACAGGTTAATATCCAGGGTTACAGAAATGGACTTAGAACATGTCAACAAAAGCTTATGTGCACAAGAAAGATTAGATAGCTAACATAACTGAACTCAGAAATCATCTCTAACCCTGAGCCTGAGAAGGAGCCAGAATTTACCACTGTACATTGCCAAAGAGCTACAGTAATATGTCAGCAGCCCCACATCTACTCCCTAGCCCCCATTGCCTCCTGGCAGCCCCCAACAGTCAGCGCCTACTCCCTCTGCCTCCCACCCACCACAATCAGCAGTTTCACATGCACAGGAGGCTATGAGGGGGAGGAGCGTCGGCATGGCAGGATCAGGGGAAGGGGCAGGGACCTTGGGGGAAGGGGTGGAGTGGATGCAGGGCTTGGGGCAGAGCAGGGGATTGAGCAGTGAGAACCCCCCAGCACATTGGAAAGTGAGCATCTATAGCTCCAGCCCCAGAATCTGTGTCTAGCTGTGATTCTATGATTAACCTTTGAAGAGCTGCATGCAGCTCTGGAGCCACAGGTTGGCCACCCCTGCTCTAGGCTATGTATGTTGGTTCTACAAGGCTAACTGGATAAAAAGCAGTAAACTTATTTTTTTCACGAAAATCAGTAGATTTGATTGAATCCAACTGAGAACACGTCTATTAAGAAAGAAAGTACTTTTTCTTATATACATAGCCACTTTTTACAGTACAATCACAGTTTTGGTAAATGGTGTAACATTAGCCGTAAGGCATGACTGATACCCCTTTGAGTTCAGTGTATGCAAAATTTCTCTGTAGGTTATAATTCTACCTAGAGATTTCATTCATCCCTGGGGTTGGTAATTCAGCCTTAAACTGGACAACTGGATTTAGTGAGGATAGATTCTCAATTTTAGAGTGATGTGAAATGAACAGGGTTTTTTAAATAGAAAGATAAATGGCTGTTTTCCAAACCATAAAATACCCAATTTAAATATTATGAAAAGTATTAGATCACTCATATATCACTTACTGCCATGATTTTTTTAAGTGTGTAGCCAATGATTCTACTTTATTATCCATTTATGGTGTGAAGCTATGATTAATCAATGTTATATTGTATATATTAATTGTATGCTAAGTAGAATTAATTTGTAAGATTATAGAAGTATAATATTGATCAGTAGTTAGAGGAATCATATATTAGTAAGACAACGCAAGATTTTAGCTTAACTATTTTAGGCCTTGGACACAAGAAATGCTGACACAAATAAATGACCAAGGAATAACCCGATGCCCTAAGATTATGGAAAAAGAGATATCAAGTGATAATATTGCAAAAATCTAGCCGGAAGATTAATTTTAAATTATAAAAAATGCTGTAGAATCACATCTTGTCTCCAATATGTGTCTTAACCACAGGATAAAGGTGGTACGTCAATTTGTTTTTCCTCCCAGTTACGGGTGCTGGCTGGTGAGTCTTGCCCCCATGCTCAGGGTTTAGCTGATCGCCATATTTGGGGTCGGGAAGGAATTTTCCTCCAGGGCGGATTGGCAGGGGCCCTGGAGGTTTTTCGCCTTCCTCTGCAGCGTGGGGCATGGGTCGCTTGCTGGTGGATTCTCTGCAGCTTGAGGTCTTCAAACCAATTTTGAGGATTTCAATAACTCAGTCCTTGGTTAGGAGTTGTTATAAAAGTGGATGGGTAGGGTTCTGTGGCCTGCCTTGTGCAGGAGGTCAGACTAGATGATCATATTGGTCCCTTCTGACCTATGAGTCTATGAGTCTATGAGTTATTGGTGTCAGTATTCAAAGTAAAAATAAGAGACCCTCGCTGGGCAGAGATGCCAGCTGGTCCCAGCTCAGGGGACCTGCCCAGCTGCATCTGTTTCCCGCCTCACAGGACATATCCAAATCCCACCTCGAGCCCCTGTGCAGCATCCTCCCCCAGCCCAGGGGCACAGGAGGCTGCAGGGGTGTTGCCATACAGGCCCCACCCTAAAACTTCTTGCTCTTGCTCAGTTTGCTGTGGCACCAGGTGTTGTGCTTCCACAGGAGCCTCCAGTACTGGGGTATCTCAGGGTCCAGCTTCTCCAGTTTCTTGAGGGGGGCTGAGGTGCATCTGGAAAAGCCAGTCAAGATACTCAGAACCATCCTTCAGAGCCACCTCCGGGCCCTATCTGTGGAAGTTCACTCCCATGGTGTGCGTGGTGAGCAGGATGGGGTCCTTGTACATCTCCAGGCCTTTCATCTCTTCCTTACTGAACCATTTCCCTTTGGCCATCACCGCTGCTTTCTTGGCATAGGCATTAGCCAGCACCCTGCAGAAGATGGTGGGGGTGGCACTCAGGCAGCGCTCATCCCCGAGAGCCTGTACAAGTGCCTGGGCAGCCATGGGCTCTCACTCACAGCTGCACACGCAGGGCTCCGCTGTAGTCTCCTTCTCCCAGTCACTGTTAAGTGAGCATAAAGAGAACCTATACAGCCTATAGAATTTAGGGTCCCTTATGTTTCTATGGGACACAGACCAATAAGATAAAAGAGGGTTGTCACTTTCATGTACAAGTGCAGAATGTAGGTATAGAGAATCGCATTATAAAAAAGGGTGCCCAGAGCTGGAAAATTGAGCTTCCTATTGGAAACCTCCAGCGAGGACCATCCCCGTATTGATGATCAATCCACGAGAGAGCCATCAGACTCTAACACCATCTAGGAGGCCGTGAGTACGTCTGACATCGTAACTGGTGCGTGGATCTATTTAGGAATTGTATATGCTGTGACATTCATAACTCTGTTGGCAACTTTAATAAAACAGCTAAAAGATAGCTTGTTCTTGTGACTGTGCTTCTTGCCTATGTTTCCATGTGTTCCTATGAGCTCTAGATCTAGAAGAAACAGATAACTCTGTTGAACTTCAGATTGTACTCACCAGAGCCGAACTCACTGTAGTATAATCAACATTAAATAAAACAGCATGCTACAAATGAACCTTTTAAAAAAATTAAACATTAATAAATGCGTGAAAAAAAATTGAGAGACTGATCGTGTTGGCTTGTTTGTGCATCATCACCCACCAACGTCTGACCTGGAATATTACTCTACAATCATGACTGCTCACTAAAAGGTTTCTCTTAAATAAGAAAGGCTTGTAGTTTTGCCGGATTGCATAACAATTTTGAGATGTGGACTAGCTTGGTAAAATGTAGGACGAGGATGTGTTTGTTTGTCATCACACCGGAGAAGTGTTCTTTTGCAGAAGTGAGTAGAATTAAACTTTTGCTTCAGGTTCTTGTCCAAGGAATGCATAATTGGGATTTACTGGCTTGCTTCTCACAAGGCAAAACACTTTCTGAATACAGTTACCACACAGATAGAAACCACGGTACCCTTTATTTTCAATTTAATTCCAAATTGGCAGAAAGACCCCAGGCGTGTAAATGTTACTATACTATCTTGACTCTATAAATTCAGTCATGGTACTGGACCAAAAATAAAATACAATTTATCCTTTTGCTAGTAAGGAAATACATTTTATCTTCAAAAAACACCACATCAGCTATGATTAAATAGCAATCTAGTAATCCCAGTCCACCTTAGAACTTTTAAACCTGGAAAAAGGACTTGACCGCCCAATATCCCTTAATAAATGCACCTTCATTTATGTGAATTGATTTTGACCATTCAGTTGAAATAAATTCAGGTATAAATATCTGAATGTGATATACATGTATATTCCTATTTAAACAAACTTGTGGATTCATTTGACCATGCAATGCTCCAAATATTCACCGCTTTAGTTATTGATATGACTAAGTATTCAAATAAATGTAGGCACTTAAAGTATTATGAATGAGGAAAGATGGACTTGTGAGGAAGAAACTGGACTGGAACTTAGCAGCACCAGGTTCTATTCGCAGCGCTGACCTGTTTACTTATATTTTTTGGTGTGTCTGTTTGAGCTTCAGAAATTTTACTGTATCATGACTGAGTTACAGCATATACAAGCCTACTGAAGTCAATTATATAGTTGTGATTATATAAATCACGGAAAAATTTGATCCATTGTATGTGACAGATATTAACTCTCAGATGTTACATTAAGTACACAATTTTAACGAGCTCATAGTCCCTGATACATAGAATCTATTACACCCTTAGGAGTTTCACCGTCTAAGGCTCCATCTTCTGTGTGGTCTGTTTGTACAGTGGCAAGAGAACAAATAAACTACTGATAAGAGCTCAGGTTAGATTTTTATTTCCTCAGTGTTGAATTATATATAGTTAATTCCTTTGGAATTTCCAAGCCATTTTCTAAATTCAGCTATTAATGCGAAACTCTAGAAATTGATCAAGAACGTATCTCCCTCAATAAATAAAAATAGAATAAACCAACACCCTAAGATCCATTGATTTTCCATTTCCCAATCCTAAACAAAGTCATTTTGTTTTTGGAGCTGTTGAAGTTTTCATAAGTATGGGGCAAAATCCTGGCTCTATTGAAGTCAATGAGAGCTCACAGATGATTCTAATGGGACCAGGATTTCAACTACAAAGTAGATTACAACTTCGCCCTCCCCTTCTCTTCCTTTAAATCTCCCTAAAAAGAACATGACTTGGGAACTCTTTATCTCTTTGGCCCAGAAACTCATTTCTGTTCAATAGTTGTCAGCCTCTGCATCCTCACCGTTCTTCACAGTAATAAAACCAAGTAAGGTTTTGTTTTGTTATTCTACATCACTTAACATAGATTGACCCTAAGGGTCCTCTAAAATTCACACTGAAAAAACAGATTTAAGTTAACCAGTACCTTCATCTTGAGCCCTTCAAGAAGAATAAAGGGAAAAGAAGCCTTTCTAGTCAAAACCACCTTACCATTTTCTCCTGTTTGCAACATGAATCTAGAAGTAGCTCTTTGTTCCATCCAGAGTTCACTTGCTGACGCTGGTCTTCAAGTGCCCTGAATCACTCAAAGGAGGAAAAGAATCAAATGATTAGGAGATTCATAGATGTTAGGGCCAGAAAAAAAACACTGATACTCTAGTCTGACCTCCTATATACCAGTCTTATAGGTCTTCCCTGAATTAATTCATGCTTCAAGTCCAATAGCTGTGGCTAAATTGGAACATATCCTTTAGAAAGACAGCCAATATGAATTTGAAGATTTCCAGTGATGGAGAACCAACCCAAGCCTTGGTAAGTTGCTGCAATGGTTAATTACCCTCACTGTTGACAATTTGTGTCTCATCTCTAGTCTGGATTAGTCTAGCTTCAACTTCCATCTTAGTAAAGGGTGGGGTGGCCGTGTGGCAATGGGACAGATAAGGTGTAAATTAGCTGACTGACAGGCTAGAGAGAAGGGTAAAAAAATTCCTATTCTAAGAATCTGTAAAAATTCCTATTCTAAGAATCTGTAAATAGCAACATATAATATGTGCTGTGAGAGAAATGGCAATTTCCTGCAATATCTTTGGGCGATTTTACTGTATTAAGTTTACATATTATTACAGGACAAGGTTTGTGTGTAACTCCATGAGGGTGGGTGGCTATAGCCCCTCCAGGAACTAAGAACAATGGAGGGGAGTGATTAGGCACATTCACTCCGGTTGTAACAGTTTCAGAGAGGTTCTACCACATGGAAAGGCTTGTATGTACTGGGTCGAACTGGGATTCTCCAGAGACCAATACCTTAAGGAAGGAATTTTGGATAATTAGCCTGACTCAGGGCCATCTTTCTGATCCAGCAAACAGGACAGACGAGTCCCACAGACAGCTCAGGAAAGGCTGGAAAGATTGACACCTGCCCAAGCCTAGGATTGGAGTCGGAGTGACTGCCAGTAAGCTTACTAGTATGCCTGTCACTTCATTTATTGTTTTTAATATGCTTTCTCTGGAATGCTCTCACCTTAACCACAGGCATGCTTGCTTTAAGAGCCGTGTGGTAATTTGTAACTGTGGTCAACTACAGCTATTCGCAGCCTCTGAAGAGAAAGCAAAAGCTCAGATACTGGCCTATTTATGTAGTCTGGCTTGCTGACAACGCCACAGTGTAGTCAGGAACCTGTGCAGTCTGGAAATACCCCGGGGTCAGGAAGGAGAGACATATGGAGGTCTCTACCCAGAAGAGGGGACAGTCAAGCCCCCAGAAGCTGAGAATGGGTTCCCTTGCTGGATAACAGAGGGTATAAAGGTACAGTTGCCCTAAACTGTGACATGCGCCTTATCAGAACTTTATTAATTTCCTCTAACAAACCTCACCTTCACTCCATCACTCATGCTGACCATTACCCCAGATACCAAAGAGCGTATATGTCCATCATCTTTCATATTTCTTCTGGTTTCACCTTGCTGGTTCCAGTTTCCCAGCACAGTCTGCCTTACTCTCTAAAAACAGAATACTGGTATTTAGCACTGAGTAATGCCCACAGGTAGCTGGGGACACTGGATGTTATTCTTTGCATTGAAGTAAAAGAGGTTGAACTTGAACATGAATTTTATTTTAACCCTTTGGTTACTGACATCAGTCACCCTGACACACAGACAGCTGGAGGCAGAGAGGGTAAATAATTTGCCTAAGCCCAGTGAGAGTGAGCCAGTATCTAAACCAGGTCTAGGACTCTGGCTTTTCTATAACTCAGGTCTGCTCAACTCAGTAGACTATGCTTTTCCCTTGCAAGCTGGGTCACAGCAGCCCCACTAACTTTACTATGTAAAAGAGCCCAGTTTTTAAAGCTTGCCTTTGATGGTTATCCATCCTATTGCAGATCCCTTCTTTCTTTTTCAATGTTTTGGGCTGTATTTTCAGAATGCTGGTTCTACTTCCTTAGAAAATTTGGCTTTGTTTGTGGCAGGGATTCTGTCCATAAAAACTTTCCCTCTATTAATCCAATTACTAGAAGGAGCTAGAGGAGCAGATGTATTACTGAGCCTCTTGTCTCCCTCTAATGAAATCAGAGAGGCTGAACCTGTTTTACATTTGGAATGGATAATACTAATCAACTGTTACTGAGTACAGCTTCAGGGTGACTGTGTCCCACTAAATCTATGTCATATTTGTGCATAGAAAGATGTGGAACGATAGCCTATGTTAGAAAAGTAGAATATATTTTCAATATTAATGCTTTATGTTAATGACTTTACTGCTTACCTTCCCATTTAGGGATGAGCTTTCAGAGACCATTAAACACAGCACATTCTCTAGGACCTGGGGCTACCACTTCCCATGATTCCAGTCAAGGAAATTATTGCCTTGAGTTATGGGGTCATTTTTTTTTTATTAAATAGCCAATTCCCTTCCACTCTTTCCCCCAGACCGTAGTTGAAGAAACACTTGTCTTTGTGTAATGCTTATTCAACACCCTTTTCTGAAGAAGTTACCAGTAATTTTAGTGGGAATTTTACTTGAGTAAGGGCTTCAGGGTTGGTCTCTTAGGCCTGGTCTACACTGGGGGGGGGGGGGGAAATCGATCTAAGATACACACCTTCAGCTACAAGAATAGCATAGCTGAAGTCGACATATCTTAGATCGACTTAGAATCACTTACTTCGTGTCCTCGCGGCACGGGATTGATGGCCACCACTCCCCCGTTGACTTTGCTTCGGCCTCTCGCCGAGCTGGAGTTCAGCAGTTAGTGGAAGAGCAATCAGGGATCAGTTTATCGCATCTACACTACACACGATAAACCGATCCCTGAGAGATCAATTGCTACCTGCCAGATCAGTGGGTAGTGTAGATGTACTCTAAGTATATTAAAAACACCACTCTATGTGGTTAAAACTTCCAGAACCAGACTCAACAAGAGATCGAGCCAAAATTTCCATTCAATGCTTTTTCGTGCCAGTTCAAAGTGTTAGTAGATTGAATTATAATTGCTTCTATAGGCAGTCAGCCCACAGATTCTAGTTACGTATATAGATTTGTATCTTTTCCCATGTATCCCTATATCCAAAACATACTCTTGGAGCTGGTTTGCCATCCCTCCAAAACAAAAGAAATGAAGCAATTCAAGGTCTGTTTGACTTATCCCTAAATAAGGAAGTCCTATTGCCTGACCACCGACCAAGTGAGGTGAACTGTGTTGTTATGAAAGGAGGAGATGTGCCAGCCTTAAAAACTTATATTAAGCAGCAAAGGTAAGAATGTGTTAAAGGACTTTTCCGTCCACTGATTTAAGGTTTTTAATTTCAAATAGTTAATGGCATCTTAACATGAATGGTACTATACCTAGTTGCACAAAAGCCAAGTCTGAGGTGTGACAATCTGTAATAGGACATATCTGAAACACAGATTTCAAAGCTTCATAGAACTATGCACAGTGGTTTTTTTCCTCCTTCTTCTTCCATACTCTGAAGGACATTTCCCCCCCCCCCCCGCTTTTTTTTTTTTTTAAAGCAAAGAGGCATGAAGGCTGGAGTCTTTACAATAGTCTCTTCTTGCCTAGGACTTGCCTCTTTTGGTATCTAAAAGACTTAATAGAAATATGGTCCTCAAGCAAAATACACCTGGAACTTTTTATGAAAGAAAGAATTTAACTGCAATTTTTCAACTGTCTGCCATTTCTGCTGATGAAAGAATAGGTGCCAATGGATCTGCAGAGACAACTGCCAGCCTGCCTACTGTTGCTATCCACACAAATACCCAAGAGGAGAAGGAAAGGGATAGACAAGAAACTTGATGACCAATAAAAGATAAAGCTAATCTAGTTAGACCTGTTGTCTTCTTAGTTGTTATACTGACTGTTTACCGATCTTCAAAATTAGCCATCGTAAGCACGGCAGTTTAGATAACAAAAAGGTTTAAATGAATTAAATTTAAAAAAGTATTACCTACCAAGCAAGAATGGGGAAAAAAAAGTCACAAAAAAAAGTGTTTAGAATGAACTCAGTCAATACATGAAACATACCTATTATGAAGTTAAAGCATGTCTGACCATCCCAGCAAATCCTCTACTAGTTCCTCTAAGGGAACATGCACAAGAATGCATCTTTTATGAGGAGGAGGATCATGACCATGAATATGAGAGAGCCTAGGGATATGCCAAAAGTTTTGCAAATCTGGATAACTATAGGCAGGGCCAGTTCTAGCCATTTCGCCGCCCCAAGCAAGGCGGCACGCCACGGGGGGCGCTCTGCTGCTCGCCGGTCCCGCAGCTCTGGTGGACCTCCCACAGGTGTCCCTGCGGAGGGTCCACTGGTCCTACATCTCCGGTGGACCTCCCGCAGGCATGCCTGTGTTTGCTCCACCTGAGCTGTGGGACTACTGGACCCTCCCCAGGCACGCCTGTGGGAGGTCCACAGGAGCCGCCTGCCGCCCTCCCAGCAACCGGCAGAGCTCCCCCTGCGGCATGCCACCCCAAGCACGTGCTTGGCACGCTGGGGCCTGGAGCCGGCCCTGACTATAGGGAAAAGAGACATTAAAAGCCTACTAGTCACAAGAAACAGAAGTCATTTTCCAATTTCCTCCTTTTGATATTTCACTCAAGTTGCTATTAAACATTTCTGTAAGATAGTTGTACTAGATGTTGGATGGGCCCAATCTAAGCTTTGAAATCAAAAGGGTAAATATCAGAGGGGAAAGAAGGAATCCAGAGGATATGTAGCTCCTATACCAATGATGGCTCCAGTATCAGAATGCTACTAGTTTTTCACTGGAGAAGATTAAACTTTAAGTCAACAAGTATGAAGCTAGAAATGAAACTAGTAGTGGAAATTAAAATAGAAGACAGTGATGTTGACTGATCAATGGCAGCTTGAAGAGAGAATTCAAGAGCAATTGCTTAAGTCAAAGATGTGTTAAACAGAGACAAAAAATGGATGTTTGGCCCCTGCTTACAGACTGCAATGGAGTCGTGCGATTTAGAAGAGATTGTTACCCAGACAGGGCCGGCTCCATGGGTTTTGCTGCCCCAAGCAGCCAAAAAAAAAAAAAAAAAAAAAAAAAAAAAGAAGCCAGGTTCGCGATTTGCGGCAATTCAGCCGGAGGTCCTTCGCTCCAAGCGGGAGTGAGGAACCCTCCAACGAATTGCCGCCGAATACCTGAAAGTGCCGCCCCGCTCCGGAGTGGCCGCCCCAAGCATCTGATTGATAAACTGGTGCCTGGAGCTGGCCCTGTACCCAGGGAACAAACGGTAGGACCCTGCAGAAGAAAATGCTTTTTGCTAACCCGATGGCAATGGAGTAACCTGGCTACATATAATGAAGTGATCTTGCTACCCTAGTTTGAAGATTGTAGACTAAGAGTCACATACCCAATGAGCTTGTTTTAGGAAGAGTTAAAAATTAAGGCAAGTGGCCATCAAATTGTTTAATTGCTCTCTGTAGCCTAGATTTTCACAACAACCAACAACAGTGTGGTGGAAACAAACTAAAGATAAAGCTCAATTTCCAAGGGCAGATGTTTCAGTAAGACAATGAATTCATTGTCAATTCTGTAGTTGCTACTTAGTTTTTCCCTGATTTATGGTACATGAACATTTAAACAGATTTTTCATGTTGGCAAGGTAACAAGAGATTTTAATCCCTTAATCCTCAATCCAAGGAAGACACTGATATCATTAGTGTTTCTGGACATAAACAGGGACTGCGCAGAACTCCAAGGGGCAAAGGTCATTTGCAGTTACTTTACTGTACTGATTAATAAAGAAAGATTTTAACAAATTTATCAAATTTAGATGCTTTAGATTAGGCTGCTGCTTTCCAAGTGACTGAAACTGTTCGGAACAAAGTAGTTGTAAAATTTGTTGTATGCCCATTTGATTGAAGTTCAGAAATGGATACTCCAGCAGGCGATAGTTCTTCTGTCAGGCTTCAGAATAAAGTCACGAACGAAAGAAGCAATTCCATTTCATAACTCCCTCCACTTTTTTTTGGCTTGCCTCTTAAATTGAATTTATGTTCGATCAACTAGAATTAGCTTCCTTGTACAGGAAAAAGTACTCAAAGTTTTCTTGTGTTTGAGCACTTAGGCATCAAGCTTTAGAGATTTTGTATTATAATGTAGAAACATTAAGAGAACAGCACTGCTCAAACCATCTTTGCTAAAGTACCACACATATATTGCTTATACATCCTCTGTCCTTACTACCTCTGCTTCTTCTAATTCACTAGAAATCAAGGAATGGTGGATAGCCATTGCTAAACACAACTGTACCTCCAAAGGGAGCACCAGTTTGGGAGAGAGGCCAACCCTCCTCTTCACCCAACCACACACTTTTAATTCTCCTCATTTTAACAGCTGGAAGTTGTAAAGTATAAACACTATATTTTAAGCACTTGACCCAAAACCCTGACGTTTGTTTCTATCAACAATTCACTAGCCATTGGTTTAGTCATACAGGAGCTGGTGCATTGCTGGCATGGTTTTTCACTTATGGGCAAGAGATCAAACACAACAACAGGTTTCCATGATTCAGATGTGATACCTATAGGATATCCACATTCCCCAAAGGAGAGGACAGTGCAGTAATGATGACAAAGGAAGCTGTTCTAATACATGCATTCTCATTTTTCAGTCTTGAGGGCAGAAATTTAAGCGGTCCATGCTGCTGTCTGATTGAGATGAACATAAGCCTGCTCAGACAGAATGAGGACACTGTGTACCAATATATCAGCCTCTGTTGGTACATTTCATTGGCATACATTTTAATTAGTCTGCAAGAAGTCTCAAAACCTCTAGGGATATGCAAAATTAATACCTACATGAATATCTGAAACTACTAGAAAACATACATTAGCGTTCAGAGTTTGTCATAAGCCAACATGATGTAGAATGGTATAATCGAGCTAGCAAGGGATAGTAATCAAAATTATCCACTACTAAGCTCACCTATATGGTCTAAGCAGATTCTACTAAGAGTGATTTAAAACCTCTGCATAATTGTATTAATGATCAGGAAGATGATTTATTCAGGTTAAACAGTGACTCACTGCAAAAGCATATTTAGCACATTTTAATTTAATGTGTTCAGCTGACAGGGAAAAAATTTTTTAAAGCTAATATTTGGCCGGAACAAGTGGAGCAAACAAACTAAATGTTCTAGATAAACAATTGTTTTCCTCTCCCACAAAGAGATCACAAAACTGACATTAAGTTAGGATGATATAGCAGGAGTTCTTTAGGAAAAGTTACAACTAACTAGATATGCCATTATCAAATTCATTATGCTAAAGCAAAGACTTCTAAAGAGGGCAGAGCTATAATTTTTACAAATTAAATATATCTGCAGTTTAAAAAGCAGCACAGTTTAACGAGTTAATTTTGGCCTAACATGCTTGACTGACTTTGGCAGGGGTGCTATCTAGAAGGCGGTACTGAACCTTTAGGAGAAGTTCATCATTGTATTTCCTGCCCTCAAAGCCAATGTTTCTTGTTATTGTACAAATGGAAAGGATGACTGACATTCTGAAAAGCTGTATAGTGTTGACTAATTAGTCAAGACACCACAGTCAGGTAGGAAAGAGTCATGCATTATGATCCCTCTTTTTTTTTTTTTTTTTTTAAACTTGGACATAGAAGTTAACTTGCCCAAGTCTACACAACAAGCAGATGACATTCAGGGTTTCCTGGTGGTCAGTCAGTACTCAGCCCACTACTCTGCATTTCAAATCAGAGTGAAACTGGAGATCTGAGCCAAGGTCTATATTAGAAGTGATAAGCAGCACAACTACACCAATGCAGCTGCAATGCTGTAGCACATCTGATAAAGATGCTCTATGCCAACAGGTGAGCGCTCCCCTCTGAGGTGAAGTAACTTATGCTGAGAGGTGGAAATTATGTTGGCAGGAGACAGTTCTTAGGTCACTAGTGTTGCTCAAGTGGAGGAGGTGTCTTTCACACCCGAGTGACATAAGTTAAATCATCCTAAGTGATAGTGTATACCTCCCCAGTGTTATAATAGGGTGACATATGGACATCCCATTTAAAATGGTTGTACTCAGTTTGTGTATTTATGGATCCAGTACTGCCAGTGCTGGCTCCAGGTCACAGCGCTCCAAGCATGTGCTAGGGGCAGCATGCTGCGGGGGGTGCTCTGCCAGTTGCTGGGAGGACGGCAGGCCGCTCCAGTGGACCTCCCGCAGAAACGCCTGCGGCAGATCCACTGGAGAAGCGGGACCGGCAAGCAGCAGAGCGCTCCCCGTGGTGTGCCACGGTGCTTGGGGCAGCGAAATTGCTAGAGCCGGCCATGAGTACTGCCACCCTTCCTCCTCAAGCACTCTCATCATGTTAACATTGTTATTGCCACAGATTTGCCAGAGACATGAAACAGGGAGTTGATACAGAAGCTGCCATTCAGCTGCAGCAAAAACCATAAAGGTTTGCATAGCTGCTTTAATAAGAATTATGAAGACTGAGAGTGGATATATTGTTCTCTGTATTACAGGAAGCTTCAGATATTTTTACATATGTGAACTGAGCCTCTAAACAGAGCAGAAGCTGGAAATAACTGTATGATCCATGTAAATGGAAGAGAATCTGCACACACTAAACAAACCAGAACTAACTGTTAGGTGAAGGGAGAAAAGTGATGTGATCAATAACTATTTTCTCTAGTGTTTAGAAGGAATCACCTTGTAGGTAGAGGGTTAACACTAGAGTGGAGTTAATTGGCACAAGAGAGGCCTTATTCTGAGGCATCTCGGTCAAAAATTTAAACAAAATTATCTTCCCAGAACAGCAGTTGACTAAGTATTATTTTCTATTCTGGTTGTGTGATTTGATTGCAAAATCCTGAAAAGCTATCCTGGCCAATTTTCTACTCTGTTAGCATAGGATATAAGACACAAATGGTATTGTACTATGAGTTGCTGTTAAGGTACGTTACTACAACTAAATTCAACTCTCAAATCATTTTGTTTAGATAAGCACTCAGATCACCAGAACCTGAAGATGGAATGTATATTTAGTTGAGGAGTTGCTCAGCAAAGGTTTGTTCCACACCCTCTCACACTGGCAAGCAGCAAAAATAGCCTGTTGAGTGCTGTGTATGGATGATTACTTGCCATCTATTCAGCCAGCAGATGGTGCTAGGACATTCTACATTTCACTAATGGACTTCTAGTTTCTGCCATTAAAGTAATTCTCATTTCAAGTATACAAGCCACTAAATATTCTAGAGCATTGCTACAACTCAGACAAAAGAAAGATGTTTGTATCCACAACAAGTGGAAGATTTAGTGCATGCCCTCAGCAGTGTAATCTACTTTAACTCCAAATTGCCAAGTCAGAAGCAAGTAAATCCAGTTTACTCTTGGCAATGCCATGGAGGCTTCAATGTCAAAAAACCCCAAACAAAAAAACAAACACACACACACACACACACACACACACAAACCACTTTATTCAAACCATGCTGTGTTTGCATAACAAATGTGATCAGTCAGCAAAAGCCATCTTATGAAAGCAATGTTTCTGGTGGGGGAGAATTAGGTTTAATTTTAGGTCAATCATCTTGTCTGGTGTTCCTTGTAGGCAAACCAAAGCCTGGTGCTGCTTCCTCCTCTCTCAACATCTCAGAGCAGACCTCTTTCATTTTCTTTAAAAAGCAAAAACTTTATCCATACCTAGTTTTGTATGTTTATTTACCACCCACTCATGTACAGGATCACACATTGCCCGGCTATTCAGCCAGGTGAGCCTCCTTTTCAAGTTTTTTTTTTTAAAATATAAACACACAACCAGTCACCAAATATAAAATTCTAGCCCTAATCCTTTGTCCTCACCCCAGCAAGGCCAGCACTGACCCATCATTTCTCTGTTTCTCCTGCTGTGGTCTCATGCCTGGGAGTAGTGTGTAGAAGACTGCAAGACACCCTTTCTGAGCAAGGGCATGCACACAACTGTACACATCCCAACTCTCTCAACAGCCATCATTGAGAGGTACATTTATTTAGCTGAATAGGCCATTTAACCCCACTCTAAATTCACCTTCTTTACAGGGTTAGGGCTCGTGCATGACATGCTAGTCATGGACTTTGTCCCATGCCTTACATCATCTCCCTGCCCCAGAGGGGTTTAGTCATATTGATTGTATTGCATAGGTAGTTAATCTTCTGGAGAAGTGTCAAAGTGCAGGGGGAAGACTTTTTTCTGGAATGTTTTTGCATGGTTCAGGAATAAGCACACCTAAACATTGAACCATTGCATGCAAAAGAAGGAATTCTAATGGCAAGTCAGTATTTTAACAACCACACACACACACTCCGGAACTAGAGGCAAGCTATAAAGGAAAGCCTTCCACCTATTAATGAATTTTATTGTGACAGATTTTTTGTTACCAGTATGCCTGGGGCCACAGTTGGTCAGGCTGGGGCCACAGGATCTTTTTGGGGAAGATGACAACAAGTATCTAAACTTTCAAGCTTTATTGATAAAAATAATAAAACAGCAGAGAGTGCTGGGAACACTCCTACATCACTCAGGGGAAGAAAGAAAGTGTTAATGCCCTAAGCCCTAACCCACTTCCATACTCACACATGCATAACTGGCCAAATCTGGAAGTAATGTCAGAAGGGATTGGGGGAGGGGTGAGGAAGGTGGACAGGAGTGCTGTCCTGGGCTCAGGCTGTCCAAGTCTGCGGTTGCTCTCTGAGTTGCTTCAGCTCTCAGGAGGGTTTTAAGTCCTGGGCTCTATGGAGGGAAGATGGGGGAAAAGAGGGCTTCTGGTTGACCACATTAGTGTCACCCCCCAAGTGCATTAGGAGTATTTCCACAGCAAGCAGGTAAGACTTAATGCTTCATTTTACTCTTGGATGATTTGGAATTGTGCTCACATCTACAGGAGCTTCCCCAGGTCTGCCCAGATACAGATACAAATTGCCCAATCAGTGCTGCACTCCCTCCTCCCTGTTTTCCTTCTAGCCATGATATTCTTGCACCAAAGAGCCACTTAGTTCTTTTATGGCCCTTATGGTGGTGGGCTGGTGTCCATGGGCCAGAATTGATCTTTACCATCTCAGATAAGGTATTTGAAAAGAAACCCAGTAGCCAAGTGATAGTTTTTTTTAATTTAGCAGAATTTACGTAAGTACAAAGCCAACTTCATTGCATGCTTTATATCCAGAATTGTCTGCAGACCTTGATGCAACAAGCATGAACAGTAAGAGCTACAGACAACAAGTTAACAATTCCACCCCTAGCCTCGTCAGCGAGGCAGAGATAGCCCTAGAATTCCTGCAAGCTGTAATGGTATACTCTTTGTAGTTGGTCACTTCAAGTGCTTCCAGGACTTACCATGGAGTCTAGATTAGCCTTCTAGAGTTACTGCAGGTGGTCAAGATGTAGAGTTCTTTAGCGGATTAGCTAGTTTAATGAAGCTGGAAGAATGTTTGTTCTCACTTCGGTCTTAAAGAAGCCAGGGGAAGAGTGCCTATGGCAAGCTATAGGCTGGATTCAGAGAAGCAGAAAGGGCAGGTGTGATGTGATTCAGAACCACTTGTCAGATTTTGGTGACAGTCCTTGGAAAGGGTCTCTTCACTCCTTCTGTAGCTGGAGAGTTGGAATGGAGTGTGCACTGGAAGCAGTATTTTGGTACTGGGTGTTCCAGGATTTCTAGAGTGGGGGGCTGATGCTTTTCCCTTGCAGGAGTTTGAGTGTTGGTTGGTGAAAAGTAGGAGGGGGAGAATCACTGGGAGGTCGAGAGGAGAAGTAAAGCTGCAGGTATTTGATAGTCTGAGCTTGCTTGTCAGCAGGATTTCCAGAACTCTGAACCACAAAATGGATTTCATGTTTGGGATTTTCACCACCTTAGTTCAGTCCTTTAGTTGTGATACCTCATATAGGTATGCACCAAGCAGCTTCACTCCCTGGATGTAGTTATACCTGGGGAGGAGGAGAAGAGTTTTGTGAATTAGTCTGATCTGGACTCTTGTGAGCACTCACTGACATCAGTATCTGCAACACCAGTGCATTCTGCCTGCATCAAGAGCTGCCAGACCAACCGTCTGGGAGAAGTTAAGCAAAGAGGAAGCTAGCAAGACTGTAGAATTGCAAGCGACTGTATGCAGTGAGTCTTTAGTACACCCAGTCATAGCTCCTCTACAGAAAGAGCACAATAAATCCTTTCAGAGAGAAAGGAGAGAGCAACCAGCACCACAGGTGGGTATTAGTGCATTTCAAGCCTTGTGCTATGGCCCCCAGCTGGTACAGTAATAAGTAGAGCTCTGCAAATAACTGCTTTTTGGTATGGCTGCAATTCCAAAACTACACTTGATCAAACCAATGACCTGTTTTGTTCAACCCGAAACATTTTGATTTGGGGGCATTTAATGTTTGTATTCTAATAAAATTGAAGGAAAACGCAAAGTGAAACATTGAAATGCTTTGGCTGTTGTTAAATCTGCATTTTTGGACAAAAACTTCACCCAGTTCATCAAGACACCATGGTGTCCCTTACCTGTTCAGTTTCTCATTTTGAGAATGGGCACCATCATCTGCAGCTCCAACAGGAAGCAGCATTACATTTTTGCCTGTTGCCTCTTGGAAGGTCAGAGTGACAGGAATGCTTCCTCCCTCTCTTGTCAAGTCTGGCTCAACTTCAAAGACTAAAAAAAAACAAACAAACAAAAAAAAAAAAAGTATCATTTGTGTCAGTTTTCCTGAGTTGTTGCATCTTCCCCAGCATGTTTCCTTACTAGATCACCTGCCATCTTTAGAGATCCCAAAGAACTCCAAAGGACAGATGTAACCCACTGGTGGCCAATATTTTCTGCTATGAGGAGGGTGCAACCAAAAAAGCAGAACTGGCTTCCTGATCCCCACCTTCTAGAGTTTAATGAACACAAACCATTAAGCCAGAGTCAATGGACTGGTTCTAGTATGATGCTAAGGTAAAACACTTCCTATTGACCCACTACTTGCTGCAGCTCCTTGAGTTCTCATGCTAGTATTGACCAAGTAGGACTGTGTACATCTTGATATTATACTGGCATAGCTCCTTGCTTACCAGCCATACTGTACAATCCTGACACATCTTGCTGCTACGTTGATATCACCATTTAATGCTGGCACTAGTGATATCAACATGTGATGTGTCAGAACAGGCTAGACCTAAAACTTGAGAATTTAAGTCCACTGACCTGTCCTCATCGCTCTTCTGCCAGCCATGTAGTGGGGATGATTGAAATCTGACACCCAAGGTTTTCCACCATGGCTCATGTATACTCTGAACTTATTGGGACTTTCCAGCTCAGCAAACTTTGTGGTGAGGTAGTCCTGAACCTTTTGTACCAAAGGATTGAACAATTAGAAGTCTAGGATTAACACATTCAGAAGTGTTATTAGTTCCTGTTGTGTCGTCTTACTAGATAGACAGATTGTAAGTGAAGCTAATGTAGCAGGAAATGTCTGCCTGGAGGCTGTTATTGTAACACAAACTCAGAGCAGGGACAGTGTCCTCCTGTATACTGAAAGCACCTTGTGGGCAGTGCTAGAATTATATTATTAAAAAAAAAAAAAAAAAAAAGGAGGAGAGAGAGTCAGTTAAACACATCATAAATCTAGATTAACAAGAGGTCAACTGCCAAACTAGCTAAGATATCTTCTATTTTAAGACTTGGCTAGATTGCTGTTAGAATTATAGTAACACACAGAAGCCCCATCAGCTTGGAACCTTACACTGTGATAGGTACTGCACACAGAGACAACTCCTGCCTCAAGAAGCTCCTTATACAATGGCTAAATCTTCAGAAAAAAAAACAAAAACAAAAAAACACAACTCAGCACCCAGCTGCTTGGTGGTTCTCAGTGGGTGTTTCAGGGTGCTGAGCATTTGGAAGTCTGACCCTGAAAGTTGCCACACCCTGTAAGATCCAGCCTATCAGCCTTAAGGTGAAAGCTCACTAAGCCAGAAGTTATTGACCTTCAGTGGATGTCAACCCACTAGGTATCAGATTTATGCAAGTGAGGCATTCAAGTGTTATTGGAGCAGTCTATAATGCACCCTGGAGTTAAATAGTTTATAACTATCAAATACTTATCACAGCTGGACTAAGACACGAACACCATATCAAAAACTTCAGTTTATGGTCATGTCATAACTAAGATGCAGCCTATATCTGCTGGAACCAAATAAAGATCTGAAGAGGTAGAGGACAGCAGAGAAGATAAAACCCTGCAACCACAGCAGCAGTTCTAACACTGTTCAGACTCGTACAAGGGTGGAAGTGGGATTTTTTTAAAAGCAAAGATTCAGCCATTCTCAGCTTATACCTACCTGTTTGGCAACATCTTCTGGAGTCATGTCGGGCACTAGCCTGATTGAGAATTTGCCAGTTACTTTCCGTGGAATCACAGTCTTGGCTCCTGAGGCAGAGAAGGCTCCTTCAATTCCGTGGAGAGATAAGGATGGGTATCGCCACCTGTGCATTAGGATATCTGTCTGCAGAAAGATGGAAAACTTAAGAGTTAAGATTACAGGGGAACTGCCAAGAGCTCTTTAGCCATCTCGAAGTTATTTATAGCCATAATTTCGAGACAAAAAAGTAGTTACTGAAGGCAGGCAAGACAACCTGCATTAAACCACGTCTGTCTGGTTCAAGCATAGATAGCGACTGAAGCAGCAATTTGAACAAGGTGCCCACCTACAGTATCTGAATTAGTTCTCTCTGAAAGACAGTCAATTCCTACCCTGAAAATTTAGTTTAGGTCTGATAAAAGCAGTCTTTAAAGGAGGCTTTTGCCCAGTGGTGGGTAACAGCTCTTCTCAATAGGTTCCATTGATGTGCAACATTGGGACTGCCATTTAATCAAGAATTCATCTTGAAATCTCATTTCCCTAGGATTTCTGACCGGCTAAGCTTCGCCAACCGATTTGATTCTTCCTTCATATCTAATCTGGAAACAGTTGGTAGAGTAACATTTATATAGTGTTCCATATTAGTTCTGGCAGCCAAAGTTACAAGACAACTTGTTCTATTTGTGCATACCATTTACCCATCGTTATAATCAGTAGGGCTGCCATTTGAGATAGTCTCTGGCAGCTCTGCACAGCCAGAGAAGCAGAGGATCAGCTTGGGAAGTCAGTTGTGTTGTCAGTATTTGACAGATCAGCATTGTTTTGAGGATGGAGGGGGCGGGGGTGCAGAGTGCAAAATTTGTGGGAGAGGATTATACAAGGCTGAGAAAGCAATGTTCTGCCTTTTAGAATCAGAGATACAAAAAGTTTCCTATGCTTATTTATGTTAAGGGTTTAATACACTTGCATCTTACTACACATGAACAGCATGTACAGGAATTCCATGTTGTTTTGGAATAGTCCTGCGATTCTTGTTAAGATGTTATGTATGAGAAGTTCAGACTTCGCAAACTTGTGTCAAAGGTTTAAGAATCTGGTGACATGTTAATAACTAGCTAAGGGCCTTTACTGTTAGCATTACTGCATAATCAGACAATCACCATTAGAAGAGGACCAACATTTGTCAGTTGCATCTGAGATACTAGTGTTTCTTCTACATTTAATATGTAGAGAAATATGATAGCTATTGGCCTTTTAAGAGTAATTATTGTATCTACAATACCCTTCCATCTCTATGCAAGCACAATGGAGTAAGGATGCAGATTGAAAGATCCAATGAGAGGGTAAACAGGACATTGGGGGAGGGAGGAGGGGATGTGAAACTGCTGCATGAGAAGTTAGATCTAAGAACATGTAAAGAAAAAGACACTTAGGAGTCTAAGCTAAATGAGTTAGCCAAGACCAGTTCTCTTCCTAGAGACTTTGAATATTACCTTGACATAAGGTACATCTTTAAAACTAGTGTAAGCCACACACTAAAAAAGTCTGATAACGTGTATGTACTATGGTGACAGCGTCCATTACTGTAGGTAACAATCCTGCAGTGGGATGAGCTATTTTAAACAGGAAGGGACACTTGTGGGAGATACATGCTACCTACCCTTTGGGATTGGCTTCTGGTTTTGCTATAAAACCTGTTTCCCAGTTCACTAAAATGCAGTGCACACTAGCATATAGCAGCAGGAGCTTTGTGTCATGAAGTCATGATATTCTGCCTATGGAAAAAAAAACTAAATTACAGCTGACTCAATAGATGAATTTGGCACTGAAGTGTCCCTCACAGATGCAGTGAAGTCTTCAGCCTAGAATACCTTGAATCTGTACAGCAGAAAGGAATTTTAGCGGTGGAGACAGAAAAGGAAAGAAAACTCTGCACCTGTGTGTCATGGAGTAGTTTCGTTGCTCCCACATCTTTTGCATATTCCTTCAGGTCAAAGTCAATCTTCTCATACAACTCCAGCTCCTCATCAGTAAGTGGCGCCACTGCTTCATTAAGGCCAGGAATGAGGATTTTCCCTCTCTTATCCAGAAGGGAGCCTACAAAAGAAAAGCCTGCAAGATCAGTATCTGATACCAGACTTGGAAGCAACACTCTGAAGAGTGGTGCTTCCATGTTACCATTAAAAATCAAAACCTGTCATTTGAAACCTTGGTTTCTTTAAACACTTCCTTTGTCAGGAGACAAACAGGAAGAAGAAATGCAGTTCTAGAGACACAGGTTAGAGGCTACTCTTGAGGACTAGTTAACCCACTGAAAGCTCTCTCTATATACTATAAATAGGGTGGCTACAACTGTGTACAGTCCAGTTGAGACACTTGGCAATTCTTCAGGTCAGCTCTAGTTGTGAAGTGACTCATGCAATAGGTATATTCGAGACCTGCATTTCCTTGAACTCTAATTATAAACCTCTTTGTCAGACTAGATTTGAAATCAGATTCTTCTATGGAGAGTTGTAAATTACATTTTACAAGATGACTGTCAGGGAAGCAGCCATTTACTGACAAGTCTGAGCTCCAAGACCATAAGTCAAGGTCTTCCTCAGCTTTCCCTAAAACCTTGATGAAAATAATCAAAACAATGACTCCTTCCTCAGGTGGGTATTTCAGTGTCTAGGGCATTTTGCCTGCAGTTTCTCCTGCATGTCTCTCCTGGAATGTCACCATTTCAGTGGGGTTGGCTAATTTTAAAGTCAGTCAAACAGTGTCCAGTAAATTTGACATTGGAGCCCTTTACAGTGTAAATTAACCGTTTTAACTTGAATTGAAGAGCTTCATTACTACGCATTATATATAGGACAGTTAGTCAAGCATGGACTGGGCAACAGAGGCTGTAGCATAAAAGGCAAATATGTTTCTCTTACCCATCAGAGCAATGAGATCAGTCATGGCCTCATGTACTGAGCCACCATAAACTCCAGAGTGAAGGTCTTTGTCACTGCATTCCACCTGGTGTGAAGCAAACAAGCTTGTAATCAGACAGTTTCCTCCATGTTTTTAATAACCCCTCAATGGCCTATACCCCAGTAAAAATCAGCAAACACATTGAGGTAGCAGAGTGCTATACTGAAAGCATCTGGAGCAGACAGTTTATTATTTGAGTGCGATAGCAGCAAGAGGCCTCCACCAGGATTGGGGCCCTGTTGTCCCCTGCTACACTTGTACACTTTTTAGCACATTTCCTACTCCAAAGGCCTTGCAAGCTGATTCAAGGCCATAAGTTGACAGTACTTACAAAAACCATCTGCCATGTTGTTCAACCTATGGGTATCTTGCCTCACTTACAGGAGGTCAGTTGCCTGGATTAAAAGATCCGAGCTACAACTTGGCACTAGGGATGTTTGAATCATTGCTAATGTCAGCAAAATATCCTGTACAACAGTTTTAGAGGTAAGCCCTCCTCCCAAAGCATGATAGCATTGTTCATGGGGTGTTGGGGGCAGAGGGGTGAAGGGTGCTATGCATGGGGCATACAGGAATAGAGCTAGTTATATCAGACGGGAAGATACAATGGCTCATTTTAAAAAAAACCAAACAGACCACACCACATGTAGATCAGCAATGGATGTACAAAGATATTAATGCCAAGAATTAAAACGATAGTTCTTTAAACAAAAAGATTTAGTTTGTGCGCAACGTGACTTTCAAATACAGAAATGAATGGTTTACTCTTCAGAACTTTACCTCTATGAAAAAGTAGCAGATTCCCCTGAGGCCATATGTAATACACGGCTTCCTCTTGCCTAGCCAGTAGTTGTCGGAGATGCAAACATAGTCCACATCTTTGAAGAAAGTGTCTTTTTGAGCAACAATCAGCTCATCTAGGCCTTCAGAGCCAGACTCCTCCATGCCTTCCAGACAGAACTTGACATTTACTGGGATTTCCTTTGGAGTGAAAGCAGCATGGAAACATTCAACATTGCAGATCAAAGCAAGTTCAATATAATGCAGTTTCACCTATAACATGGCACGCTTCTTTGGCTCCCAAGAACAGTGTTATATCGGTTCACACACACACACACACACACCCCCCAGAAGAGAAGCCCATAGACACTGCCTACTACAGAGAGGTAGACAGTTCCATCTATTCATATTCCTATGGAATCACAGGCAGCTGGTACCAAATGTTTTTTAAAGAAGGATCATGATGATTGCATGTAAGGAACATGCAGTGAGCTTTACTAAAAAGAAAAGACATGCCACTTCTCAGAAAGTCAGCTTTACTGTTCTACTATAATATAGGGGTTGAGGCATAGTAGTGATTTTCAACAGGCAAACTGAACTACATTTCTGATCATATTCCTATTCCAAGTTAGATTATCTTCCTAAACTTGGCAGAGTTGCAAATTCAGTGGCAGTCTCAACTTGTTGCCTCTCCCAGCCTCAAACTACACACCAGTTTTACTCCTCAGTCAAACTGTTAAAAAAAAAATCAAGGCAGAGCTGCTTTTGACAAAAAGCCCTTAGTGGACCTGGCTAGGCTTGACTGATTCTCCTGAAAGAGGTTCCAACAATTTTCTACTGTGGTCTCATTCCATGTTTGGCTAATAAGAAAGAGTAAAACTGTAATAAGTGTCCTAATTGCTGCTCAGAAAGACACAAAGCTGACCAGCCAACAAACTAGTTATGCTATAACTAAGTTGAGCAATTAGAATATAGTATCTAACTACACAAAATGACAGTACTGATTTTATCTCAGACTGACAGCTCACCATTACTGTATCATTCACTAGACTTTTGACTAACCTGTTGCTAGGACAACCTTTGTACTGCCTTATACTAACAAGCAGAGTTTAGCAGAATATACTCTAGGTACAATACCTGTTTAATTTGTTGATAAGCTTCTAGGGCATTCAGCCAGGCAAGCACCGGACCTTTGTCATCTGTTGACCCTCGCCCGTACAGTTTTCCTACAGTGGCCAGATACAGGGAGAAGAGTTAGATATGGTGGGGGAGAAAGTCTGTACAAAATCCTGTGCATACAGATTGTCCAAGATATACTTTAACCCACACAGGCAAACCATAATATGCTAGCAATATGCTGCTCACATCAGATATTCTTAGCACTAGTGTCTTCAGCTTTGCCTCAGATTCTTCCAGCTGGCATTGCCAGCATTACTTGACACTTTAGGCTCAGAGTTGTGGCCTAGCATCAGGTTTGATAGAAACTGAAGTTTTCCATTGAAAAAATCTTTACAAGATTGAAAACTCGTTTTCATAAAAAAAACCACAAAAATCAGCAGAAAAAGCATGGTTGGAGAACAAGTGATCAAGTCACAAGAGCTCTAAGTTGACTTCAGAGCCAAGTCCCTGCTATTTCCCCCACAGCCAAGTACAGACTATCAGTGAAACTAGTAGTAGCAGGAAAGCATTCTAAATCCCAGGTACTAAAGAACTGGTGGCTGGAAGCTGATGCCAGACAAATTCAAATGAAAATTAAGGCATGTTTTTAAATAGTGAGGGTAACTAACAACTGGAACAAGCTACCAAGAGAACGGGTGGATTCTCTGTCCCTTGAAGTCATTAAATCAATGAATGCATGCCTTTCTAGAAAGATATGCTTTAGTCTAACAAGTTATTGAGTTCAATGGGGAGGGGAGGGGGCAGTAAGAGAGAAATCCTATGGCCTGTGATATACAGGAGGTCAAAATAGATAATCTAATGATCCCTTCTGGCCTTAAAAATCTGTAACACTCCCCTCCTCCCCAAACAGTCAAAAAACACAGTATTCTGCAGGGTACTGCTTTAAAATCATTTAGTGTCTGTAGATTAGGTTCACCTTCATACCAAGAAGGTATAACATACCAGGTGTATACATTTATTTTGTCAGCAAGTTTAATGGTGTAGTCCAGAAATACACTTTTTATAAATTAGTGCTTTCCTGTATAGTTCAGCTTCCAACCTCTGATGTGACTGTATAAATTGCTATCAGTCTCAGTGTTCAAGAGCAACTAAAGCTAAACTGATGATTTGCATGTGAAGTCTCAGCCCTGTGCATTTAGAAGTCTAATCAAGCATTTGGTGCTATTTTATTAAAATGATCCTTTAGCCCAGCACATTTCTGAAGAGACAAAACACATTCTACTATTCCCTGTGTGAAAGAAAGCAAGGACAACATTTTACACTGTTTTGCTACACTGAAATATTAAGACGACTTGAAGGTTGTTAATACAGTTCTCTCAAGCCAAGAAATGTTAATGAATAGGTACCTCTAAGTACTATGCGCTCAGTCCTGGAGTCTAACCAAGTTGTTCTCAGCATGAGACCCCAAAAGAGTAAAAGGTCTCTATATGCATCTTCCATCCCTACAAACTTAAGGCCAGCTGGTTTAGGAACCAGAACAGAGCAGTCTCAGGACTCCTAGACAAGTTATATAGTGATCCCTAGGGGAACCCTTACACCATGGGAGGATTGCCCAATTGCAGCAGAGCTCTGGCTATGCCCTCTATGTGCCAGCACTAGCAATGCAGGGCAGGGCAGAAACAGTTCCATCAAGCCTCAGGTTTCATTACACTAGAGGAATCATCAGCCCTTGTTATGCAACTCTACTACCCCTTTGTGCTGCTCCAGTGGCACAGTGGAACCAAAGCCAATGACACAGTGCAGCCCTTTGCTCTAACTACCAGCAGTGATCAAGTCCAAGTCACTCCAAACACATGAGGCTGAATAACACCAAGTGATTATCAAAAAGCAATAGGCTTATGTAGCCTGTGTGTAAGGCACTGATAGATCATATGCATCTAAGCTAACGATCAATTTAAGCTAGTGTGGCCTATCTTGCCAATAGATTTTTAGTCATACAACCTTTGAATCTCAGGACCATGAAGATAACTTGTGATCTGCTGAAACATGGAGAGGGACCATCATAGCAGGGCAGGCATTAAAGAATCAGGGAGGAGGAAGGAAGTATTTTCAGCATGATTTACATGTGTGTATGTTATACACACACACACACACACACACCCCCCTCAGTGCAGGAAGGGACCCTAAAAAGGTCATTGAGTACAGCCCTCTGCCTTCACTAGCAGCACCAAGTACTGATTTTGCCCCAAATCCCTAAGTGGCCCCGTCAAGGATTGAACTCACAACCCTGGGTTTAGCAGGCCAATGCTCAAATCGCTGAGCTATCCCTCCCCGCATGGGTGGCTGTGTGAGAGCAAGAATAGTTGTAACATCTCACCAAGAGAGATGTGCCCCCCCCCCCCATAGCCCTTCAATACCAGTCTGTTCAGGGGGAAAAAAAATTCTCCCATGCACAAGTTTTGTACAAAGCAGCTTGCACTGTTCTGTGATGCCTTCTCGTGCAGTGGCCAAACCCCACCTAGCTAAGCTGAAGCAGACACCATAATGGCCATTCTGGCTTGTGCTGCAAGGCACGGGCAGCCCAGGGGAGGTGCTGTAACCATGGCCCAGCGGACTGTAAATTATGCCAGGAGTGGTTTTGGTGCCTGCTGCAGCCCAGAATCAAAGGTAATGCAGAGCTACTTCCCTTCATCTGGCCTGCTAGTTGACAGCACAAGAATTCAGCCTTAGTGAACAACTGGTTATGACCAGTGAGTTACCATGGAAACCGATGGCAAATTCGACACTGACATTTCACTGCAGATATGAGGGAAATGTGAAAGCACTGCTTGGACTGAGAGGGAAGGAAACACTTCTAACTTGAAGTAAGGGGAAAAATGTGAACCCTCCAAGGGCAGGGCTTGTTTACCATTTTGTTCTTAAACACACTTAGAGGAAGGTTTGAAAGTTAGTGCTGCAAGCTCTTCCATTCTCCATCCTCCCCACAGGAGAGATTGTCCCGGTTAGGAGTTTAAGACTCTTTCCAGAAAGACTGTAGCGCTTACCATCTTTTTCTACCAAGGTGAAGGGTTCACTGTCCCAGCCATCGTCCACGGCTGCAGGTTGGACATCCAGATGCCCATAGACGCACACTGTTTTCTTTTGTGGATCTGAGCCAAGTTTGCCAAGAATAATTGGAGGTAGTGGGATCTCTGACCCATCAGGGAGCTGGAAATAAGAGGAATTTTAGCATAGGATGCATTTTAATATAGAAGAGGGTAAAGTACTTAGAAGCACAATTTTTAGATCCATGATTTGGCTTTGTAGCATGATTAAATATCAAAGCATGCACACTTTGTTTTGTTAGAAACAATCTATGTTTCGAGTAGTTTTGACTCTCTCCCCCCTTGCAAGTTCGATAAACTAAGCACTGAGCGGGTGAGAAAAAAAAAAATCAGTGATTTTACAAGCCATGTGCAAGTAGCAAAACACTGAAGTGGTCTAAGCTACTTTGGATGGTGAAGTTAATACTTTATATTAACATTCTTGCTTATAATTTTAAGAGGAAAGCCTTAGCCACACAAGGTAGGTTGTTTAAACAAAGTGTGCAGAGTTTGACACTCAACATTTAACTCAGCATATGAAAAGCTGAACTCAAGTTTAATACTAGAATCTAAAAACTCTTTAAGTTGTACTATGGCCTCTCCACATGAGAGCTTTTTACACCCAGTTAGTAGCATGCTTGGCTCTAAATCTGGAGTGTATCCATACATGTGGTTTACACTTATAATGTTTATTAGCTATACTTCTCCCATGCCAAAGGCCAGGGCAGATTAATCTTGTCTAGTGGGCAAGGGAACCAAAAAGATCAGAAGACCTCCCCAACCAGGCCTGTTGAAGTGGTTTGGCTCAGGTCCAGTGTTTCCTCAAAATATTTTTTTTGTTTTTAATAATTGAAAAAAAAAAAACAAAAAACACATACACCCCCCATATGTCCAGAATGACTGTTATGTGCAACAATATGGAGGTGTTATGTGACACATCACCTCCATATTGGTGCACATAAAATTCATGTGGTGGGAATAGGACCAAGGGGTTCAGAGCGTGGGAGTGGGTTCAGGGCTGGGGCAGAGGGTTGGTGTGTGGGGGTAAAGTAGGAGGGTGAGGGCTCCAGCTAGTGGGGAAGGCTCTGGGGTGGGGCCAGGGATGAGAGGTTCAGAAAGGGGCTTAGGATTGGGGCGTAGGCTCTGGGGGGGGGGCAGGGCAGAAGAGTTTGGGGTAGTACAGGCTGCCCAGAGGCCACAGCAGCTCCATGCTGGGGCTGGCAAGGAGGGGTGCCCTGCCCCGGCAGCTCTGTGCTGGGGCTTAGCAGGCAGGTACATGACCACATGGCTTAGAGGGAAACTTAGCTTAGGTCACTACTAGAACATCCTAGAGTCTAGCTGGCCCGTGTACACTGCCTCACTGCACCACCACCACACTACCATGCCAAGCGATAGCTGCAATCATTGTCTTACAGTGGACAGCAAGGTAGGTATGGAAACACATGGTTAAGTATCAGCTGTGAATCAAAACTATCATGTGGCTACAACTCAAAATAGGACTGGTTTAGTCAGGTAAACTGCATCACAAACCAGTTAGAAAAACTGCAGCTGTACACATAGCAGAGGCTGAGCCTAAAAACACATTAAGTTATTTGTTGAAGAGTTTGGCAACATGCCATGTATTTACTGGACCACACCAAGTACAGAGATTTATATGAAACCAACACTTCTGAGGCAGTGTTAAAAATACAGGTGACGTGTCCTGACTGCCCTTCCCTGCCCAGAGAACTGAATTACAGCAGCCTGCAGTGTTACAATTCACTGCTGAAATGTCTGCTCTCTTCAATAGTCAATTTAACACTCAGTAAAACTCCTCAGGTGAGGAGGTGTTTTTTTGGGGGGTGGGGGGAGGGGAAGTAGTTTAAAATAATCACTTCACATCACATCAAGAAATTCATGACAGATGCTTCACTTTCAGTACATAGTCACAGCCAACAGTAGACCTCTGAAGGCAAATCTTGTTCCTTCAGTTTTTGGTACTGCTTATGTGTGATAAGCATAATGAGGCTAGGACTGGTGCTATTTAGAGAAAAACAAATTTATAGCATCATGTTCTTTCAAGGATCTTTCAGTTTGGAAAGCCTCCATTAACAAGTATTTAACTTTTGGTTAGTTACCTCACTACCTGGAACAAGCTTTAAAATCCTTTCAAGATTAAAGAACTAGATTTTAGTCTAGATGAAAAAAAATAGGGCAAGGATCATTCTTTACACTATGTATGAGGAAGAGCAATTGGTAAGACTATGAATGACCAAAGCAGCCACTGTTCTGTTGGAATGGTCTGTGCAGTTCCAAAAACCTAGGCATAATTTAGTTACAGGGCAAAGTACTTTTAACTCTTACCAAGGAAGTCACGTGCACTGTAAGCATAAGGGAAAATATGCACACATTCAGCTGTGCTGTTTTTCTGGTAACTGCAGTTTACCAGTTTAAACTGAGAAATGTGGTCAGTGTTGATTTAGCAACATTCAGCCCTACTTGGAATAGATGTGGCATATTATAAAGTTACAGGTTCTGAGGGAAGAGGAACAAGATTTTAAACCCAGAATATCCAGTTAGTGAGAGAACCTGTCAGACTAGCATCTTCTAGTCACCTATGGGAGCACTAGTGTGTAAAAGCCAACATTTAAGATCTGCTGGCCTGACTGAAGTTGTGTGGTCACATGTGTTGTAACCTATTGCTTGTACTGCAACTCTTTACATTCAGTTGTTCCTTCAGTACATCCCAGAGTCTTGTTACTACAGGGCTTCAGAGAAAATCCCAGCTCCCGGAACATTTAAAGTTGTAGCACAG
>NC_066618.1:197765245-197847337 GCF_025201925.1 Gopherus flavomarginatus
ATGCAATTGAATTTGAACAGTTATCAATTTAAAGCCAACTTAAAGATCATGTATCCTGCTTGTTTTTTAAGCTTTAAATATATACCTTTTGGTAAAGAGAAACAGCAATTCCATTGCAAAATATAAATATACTGTACCTTATGTATAGTTTGAGTTGTCATTTTAATCTGAAGTATTTTTATAGTGTTCTGCTTATTCTGCATTGGGTACTCTTTCCAAAGTTGTATTTTAGAGAATTAGGCAAGCTATGAAATGACAGGAACTTAACATATTGCAAGTTTAAATGCAAGACAGCACCTAGATAGCAAGTGCTAGTATTTCTAAATACTGTGTTACCATTTACAAGATGCCAACTCTTGCCCCTTCTTGCAAACTACTAGGACACCTGTATGTAGGAGCTGATAACTCTTGCAAGCAGTGGAATTTAGAAACTTTCAGGGACAAGTTAGTTTTATTACATTTTGAAATTCTAGAGTGCCACTCAGCCTTCCAGATTAGGTCAAGAATGACTAAAATAGTTATTTGCTACAATTTGTGGAGTCACTCAAAAGCAGTCTGCAGACTGACTGATATCATGCTACTTAGCAGGAAGTCAGTGCATAGCCAGATGATGCCATATGGCATCAGTCTTGAGTTTTATGCTTGACCAAGTTTTGTGGTGTTTGGGGAGCACGGGGTGGGGGGGGGGGAAGAAGAGGAGTCAATCTTTAGTCTTTTAAAGGAATTTTATTAACCTCTGTCCTACCATGGCGATAATCATTGCTTTCTCTGTAGTTAGATTTCAAGACATTATATTCAAAAACAAATGATCTCATTCAACCCACCCAATAAATACCTCTTCTGTACAAAGAGTAAAGTCTGGTGCAATATTAAGAGGATCTGACCTAAAAATGAAAAGCACTTCAGATAAACTTAATCAGGGATTTCTAGCTTTTTCACTTGCAATAAAAATAAGTTTTACAAATACTTCATGGGATTGCATTTATTTTCAAATATTTAGATGCCAAAGTGTGCCAGCATCAGATGCGGTCTCTAGGACAAAAAAAACTTGAGTACACAGTGAACATCTACATGGTAGAAATTGGCATTTTCTGCTTGTGGGGGAAAAAAGTAACTAGCCTATTCAGCAAGAAAAATTTGTACTGGAATGTCAGTCACTATGCTAGTTACCCCCGCAAAAAACTTTATGGCAGGCCCCCTTCAGCAGAAGTTTTGTAGGGTCTCTTCAGCCTTCTCTCTCCACACACAAAGCTGAACATTTATGGAAATGCTGATAGCATTCTGTTCAGCAATGAGAGGGTGACAGCATGACACTTTACTAAAGAGATATATTCCAGAAAATAAGAACTTCAGTTTAAGGGTGCCAGTGCTTTCATCCTCAAGGAGGATAATTTATTTAATTAGAGCCCTGCAAATCTGCAGATATCTGCTTTATATCCACGGACCATGTTTGTGGGTCAGATGTGGATACAAATTTCAATCTGCACAGGGCTCTACAGAGAAGCCATTTAAGTTGGGGCGGGGAGGGGAAGAGAAAGAATTGCTTCATAACTGCATATTGTGGAACATTCTTCCCCCACTAGAATGGGAACACACTGAGGAATAGAACTGCAGAAAGACATTTACATATTCAAATCCTAATGCCTTTCATCTGAGCACTCATTTATGTATTTAAACAGTTAACACTTAGACACTGTGATAAGATGTGAAACTTACTAAAGTCACTGAGTATTGAAGGGAAATCTTGGATTTTGAGTATCTATGATTGAATTTGGTCAGAGCCCCGACTCTTCTGAAAAAAGTGCCACAAGTTTTCTAGTGACCACATTTTCCATCTCATTCAGCAATCTAGCCCAAATAGTCAAGAACTGATTCAGCCTGGACCCAGAGGAAGGAATGCCATCTACACATATCTCTTCTTCAAATCAGGATCAAATCAACTTAACCCATCACAGATCCCAGAGAAGCCATCAAGCCAAGGCTGTGATAGCAACAGTCATCATATCCAGGTGTAGTCAGTGAGCCTATTATGTGTAATCCACTATTATAATCCAGGCAGGTTGTGGAATCTCTATCACTGGAGATTTTTAAGATCAGGTTGGACAAACACCTGTCAGGAACAGTCTGGATAATACTTAATCCTGCCATGAGTGCAGGGGACTGAACTACATGACCGCTCAAGGTCCTGTGATTATTCACTTTTGATTTTTCCCTTTTAAAGGGAATTAAATGCAGAAAGTGATATCAGTGCTTCATGGTTGAACTTTAAAAATTCAAAGAGACCAAACAATAATAAAAATGCTGAGCTGTGGTTCCCACAGCAACACCAGTGGGTAAATGGTAATGTCTAGGATGTAAAGATACTGTGTTCAGTTAAGCAGAATTATGGTCTACATGGGAACCATGTTTGAGTCAGCTGGTAAAAATGTAGGTCTCTACCCCCTACCTCAGAATTGGTTTTAAGTCACACTTAAAAGTAATACTAGATCATGCTAGCCTTGTGGATCAGTACTGAAAGCCCCATTTCTATATTCTGGAAGGACCTCAAGATTCCTGCCCCCCCCCAGACTTCCAAAAGTGATTGGCTAGTCATACTAAAGAAGACAAGGCTAGAACATTAGAGAGAGTTATTGATAAGTGTTACAAAGGAACCAGCTAAATACTATGAAGTACTGTCACTAGTTTCTCAGATTTCTTTTTCCATGACCACTGAGATCACACCATTGCATAAATTATGCTTTTCATAAGAGGAAGTGTGGCTTGACTAAAGTAGAAAATGTGTTCTCAGCCCACAGGATGGAGCCCCAGATGACAGCACTGTTTCTGGGGGATTTATTTAATAGCACCTGCTGTAGCCTAGCTGGAAGCATTAGACATATTCTCAGCCAAAGTCATTAGATATTCTGCTATTTTATGCCACTCTCTCTTTTGGTTTAGATGGGGAAACTGTCCTTTGATTCACAAATAATCAGAGATGACACCCTATTGACCAGTTTCCTAAAATGAAAGGCAGGATAACACGAGTTTCTTGAAGCTACAGACCCAGACATGGTGCATCATATGGTTACCAGTTTCCACGGTCAGTCAGTGCCAGCCACAGGCTAGAGAACTAGGCATGAGGGCCAAGGCTAGATAGTGGATCAGGATATTGAGTTCCTCAGTTTTCCTTCACCAGACCATTTAACCATTGGTAGGATCTGAGTATTTAAAATGCAGAGGTCGGAGGAGACAGCATATTCCCTAGTGCGAAGTAGCAGGCATGTCATGTCCCACTGTGGCCAGTATCCCCACCCACATCGAGAGCACCCGGCTGCGGACGCAGAGAGGAGCCGGGAGAGCGGGTTAAGAGGTCCGGGCCCTGCTCTCACAACAAGGGACGCTGAGTGGGGGTCGGAAGGGGGGGGCAAAGCACCTGCTTGCGGCCCATGCATCTCAGAGAAGTATGCTGCCACACAGTCAAGCGCAGCCTGGCAGGGGGAATCCCCACCAAGCACACACATCCCCACCCTACTCACCACCAAGCGTAGCGGAGCAGGTCTCCATTTGCGAGGCCGCAGGCCGCCACGTAGCAGCGACCTGCAGCCGCGAGACAGAATTAGCGCCGCGGCCATGAATGACACTGCTTCCCTGTCAGCTGCTGCAGCTTACTCCCAGCAGCACTAGGGGGGATTTGAATGCCCCCTCCCCGCCATCTGGCCGCCCGGAGAATCATGGGGAGACAGAGCCTGACCAAACTTTGCCAGACCGGGTGCAAAGTGACCACCAAAGCCCCGAGCTAGGGCGGCCCCCGCAGCTAACAGGCAGAGATGGGGAGACCCATTCCACCCCGGCGGGGGGGGCTGCCACTTACCCGGACCGACCTCACCTCGTGGCACCAGACTATGTCAGCGGAACAGAAGCCTTTCAGAACCTTGCGGTCAGCTGGAGTTTAAATCCCCGGTGAGCCCGCCCCTTTGGAATGCCGCGAGCCCCAATCAGCGTTTTGCTTTGCAGCGCAAGACAGAAGCAAGAAGGACCAGGAACGCGTCAGAAAGGAAGGGGGCGTGGTTATCTCCGGGGTGGGGCGGGGCAACGGGATTCACAGGGAGCGCCAAGTTCAGGGGAAAGGAAGGAGCTGGCCTGAGGCTGCGGCTCCCCAGTGACTCCTCTGCTGCGTCGCGGTCCCTCATGCAGCGGAAGCCACAGCCAGGGACAAGGGGATGGGAGCGGATACTAGGATCCTGGAGAACGGGAGGGAGGAGAATGTAAATTAATGAGGAAAGGGTTCAGCTTGTCCCCTGCTGTGCACAATCTTCCATGGAGTCTTCCACTGCTATTGGACAGGGCCTCAGAATTGTCAACCCCAAATGTTTAAAAATCACAAATCAGTTAAAAACCAACCAACCAAACCCCATGAGATTAATTTAGAAATCATAGGGATTTTTTTAAATGGTACCTTTGGGGCTCTTTTTATTTGCCTTTTGGTTGTTTAGTCTTTCGGATGCACTCAGTTCACGTTTTAAGCTTCTCTTCACAACCATGAGGGCAAGAAAATTAGAATTTGTTTTTAATAAAGGTGAAATTCTTATGTAATTGCATTATTCCAGCAGTTGGGTCTTTACAAAAAACATCAAATATTGTGAGATTTGCAATAAAGTTGTAATGTTGGTTACCCTGGATAGCTAAACAGTCTGTTCTAACGATGATGCCTATTACTGGGCAGCTCTGTCAGCACTGCATTTTCTGCATTGAGTATGAACTAGCATGGGGTTCCAATCCACCACCTCCTTTATTAAGAACAATAAATATTTTGCCTTTATATAGTGTTTCATCCACAGATCTCAGGGCACTATATAAAGATGTCAAGTATCAGAGGGGTAGCCGTGTTAGTCTGGATCTGTAAAAAGCAACATGAAAGCTTATGCTCCAATACATCTGTTAGTCTTAAAGGTGCCACAGACTTTCTGTTGATTTATATAAATATGATGAGGTGTAATCATCCCTAATTTACAGATAGGTTAACTGACCTAGAAAAGGGTTAGGTGACTTGTTCAAGGTCACACAGCAAATCAGTGGCACAGACAGAGAACTCGAGTCTTATGGCTCTTAGCCCAGTGTTATATACATACTGTTGAGTGTGTGTAAGTGAGAAAGAAAGATATTACACTGAGGTTTGTGCATGTCAGTCTGAGAAAGGAAGTGAAAGATCCCATGACAGCCTGTATTTTGTGAAATAGGGCCTGCGGTGGAAAGTGCTGGCTCAGTAGCCATGGAGTTCTCATTTTATCAGTAAATAGGTACAGCATGGGTGGCAGTGCTGAAAAATTCCCCAGGGTGCCTTCAACTTTATCTCAACCTCAACCTGTTTCTAGGGGTCTTCATAACCATTCAGTCTTTGGCCTCTGCTGAAATTATCAATGAATGCCTCAATCCTGCAAATTGTCCCATGCAGGTGGACTCCTGTGTTCATGCAGAGATCCACTGAAGTCAGTAGGGCTCTGCACAGGCGCAGGACTATGTGCAGAGCCACTTGCAGAATTCAAGGGCAAACGTACACATTAGTGCAACAGTGAGTGATTTCTGTAGCTGAGAACACCTCCTCTCAGCGAAATAGACTTACTTCACTTATTAAGCAGCAAAGATTTCTGTGGCACCTTATAGACTAACAGACGTATTGGAGCATGAGCTTTTGTGGGTGAATACCCACTTCGTCGGATGCATGTGACAAAGTGGGTATTGACCCACGAAAGTTTATGCTCCAATACGTCTGATAGTCTATAAGGTGCCACAGTACTCTTTGCTGCTTTTACAGATCCAGACTAACACTGCTACCCCTCTGATACTTCACTTAAGACACCTAAAAGCCATCAGATCAGCACTGAGTTTACAATGGCACCAATGGTGTCGTGCCCACACTCAGAGGGGCTCTGGTGCCCAGACCATGCCCCCCTGCTCTGAGGCCCCACCCCCACTTGGCCTCTTCTCCCTGAGGCCCTGCTCACTGCTTGCTCCTCTCCTCCCCACACTGCTCGCTCCTCTGTGCCCCCTCCCCCACTGGCTGCTCGCTCCTCTCTGCCCCCTCCTCCTTGCCCACATGCAGGCCACTGGCTTCTGCGAGCGGTGGGCAGGTCCTGCGAGTGGTGGGCAGGGCCTCAGGGAAAGATGCTGAGTGGGGCAGGGCCTCAGGGCAGAGCAGGGAGCGGAGTGGGGCCACAGTCCAGGTGCTGGGGCCCACAGGTTAATCCAGCCCTGCATCAGATGTTTGATCACTACAGATGGGAGATGGATTTAAACTGGTGACCTCAGCTGAAAGATGACAAGTTCACTTGAGAGCTCTATGGATCCTCTGAGGCCTCCAGTCCCCCAAACTCAAAATCCAAGATGAAAATTTGTACCACTTAGATTTCAAGCACTGGGGAACTGAGGTTAGCATTTCATTATGTGTGTGCGGAGTGCCTAGCAAAATGGGGCCCAGATCCCTTACTGGGATATCTTGGCGCTGCCAGAGTACAAATAATAATGAAGTGATACCAACTGAGCAAAATTAAAATGAATCAAGAACTTAAGATCCTGTTTCATAGAGGGCTTGGTCAGTATAGCTACGTCTCTCGGAGGTGTGGATTTTTCACAGCCCTGGGGATGTAGAGATACTGATGTAAGGTCCTAACGGAGACCAGGCCTCAGTTTCATTCTGTTCTGGTGTCGGGGGCTCTTTGTATTTCAAGTCTATAGGTAGGTATGGCCTGACATGAATAATTAAATACATGGGGGGAGGCCTTAATTTTTTGGAAGATAGGATTAGGGAGTTAAATTATAAAGTTGAAAACAGGATGTTTATGCTAAGTAAGATAAGTAAATAGGTCAGTAGACTAAACAGACAGGCGCGGTCTACACTAAAATATTAGGTTGGTTTAACTACAGCCATCAGGGGTGTTAAGTTCTCATGTAGACAATGCTAGGTGGACAGAAGTATTCTCCTGCCAGTCTAGCTACTGCCTGTCAGGGAGGTGGATTATCTGCAAGGACGGGAGAACCCCTCATGTCGGCATAGGTAGTGTCTAGAGCACACTGAAGAGCTACAGTGGCACAGCTGCAGCAGTGTCACTGTGTCCCTGTAGCCTTTTAAGCGTAGACAAACTCTAAGATCAGAGGGAGGACAATGAGGGAACCATTACTAGGAACAAGATAAGAATGGACAAGATATGTCAGGAATGTAAAAATAAGTTAAAGAGTAAGTGGAGCATCGACAGAGCATGCCGCACAGTGATTGATTCCTGTAAAGTAATCAAGCCAATTTAAAATTGTATAATGCAATGCATAGGTGCCAACTCCGTGGGTGCTCAGCATGCACTGGCAGCCCCCATCAGCACCTCTCCCCTGCTGCAATCAGTTGTTCCATGGCTTGCAGGAAGCACTGGAGGGGTAGGAGGGAGGAGCGAGGGCTGGGCACGCTTGGGGAGGGAGCAGAACAGGACGGGAAGAGGCAGGGCAGAATGGGGGCAGGATGAGGCAGGGAGGGGGCAGGGCCTTGGGGGTAAGGATGAAGTGTGGATGGGGCCTGGGACAGAGCCGGGAATCACCCCTGGCACATTAGAAACTTGGAGCATATGATGCAATGTATAGTAAATGCAATAAGATGTGTACATGTAATAAGGAGCAGGGACGGCGTGTTTTATGGGCCTGTGGTGCCCGGGCTCCAGCAATATTCAGGGCCTGGGGGCCCAGCTCCACCAATGTTTGGGGCCTGGTCTCTCCCCTGGCCTCGCCTGCCGCACCCACGCATCTCCCCAGAGTGTCCCCTGACCCCCACTTGCTGCCCTCACTCACTTCCCCCAGGCCCCGGAGCCTGCAGCTCCACGCTGACTCTGCTCTGCTAGCTCCTGGCAGGTCCTGGGCACCACTAAAATTTCTACAAATCTGCCACCTCTGTTAAAGAGAGAAAGTTTTTGTGTAACTCTGGTGCTGTCACGTACACTGCATTTACTGCCCGCCTCCCCGCGTTTAAGTCTAATCAGTGAAGCATTGCTGTATGCCAGATAAAGATAACAAAGAGTAACAAAAAAGTTTGAAGTCAAACTGAATGGAAAGCCAAGTGGAAAGAGGTCTTGGAGGGAACCCCAACAAAGCCCAGCTCTCTGATTAATGAGCCCTGTCTCCCATTGATTGAGATTGATTGTTAGAGTGAAAGGAATATTTTTGTCATATATAAACTGATAGAAAATTGATTGTGTTGGGTTTATTTTGTTTTCTGCATACAATGGCTTAAGTGAACTGATGACATTTAGTTTAAAAGACTATCATGTGTAGGGTGAAATCCTTATCCAAGGAATGCTGTCTTTAACCTTTTACATAGTTCATGCCACGTCTGCCTATCAAAGAGATTCTTGTGCACCTACATACATAGTATACCTGCTGATAGTTTGATTACAATGACATTGCTTACCTTAAATATAATAATCTCAGGATAATGACTTGGAAGGTTTAAGGTACTGGTTTCAGCAGAGTCCTCTTTCCTTTCATATCTTCCGGTGACTAGGAAGGCTGCTGAAGTTAAAGTCTGGAGTTTGTACTTGAATCAATGAATATATCAGTATGTTAGTTACTCAAGCCAGCACATGCAGGGCCGTCCTTAGGATTTATGGTGCCCTAGCCGGGATTATTAAACTGGTGCCCCTGTGTCTTGCTCTTAGCAACACAAACATAAGCTTACACTATTGGAAAACTTGCCACATGCATGTTATTAAAACCAGTTTAACTTAATTAAGCACACTGTAATGCTGATGGACTAGCACTAAAGAAGTAGCATTATAGAAAAAATTCCGATTTGACAGAATGATGCAAATAATATAATTTTTTTAATTTGTCAACATTTTATTGGAAATTTATATGAAGAGCTATTGAAACAAGGATTTGTTTTTAATTAAAAGCAATCTTTCTGGCTTTTTTGGCTGCAAAATCAGGAATAATGTTATCATATGACAAAGACAAAGAGATGTCTTGTTTGATTGCAAGAATAGCAAGACCAGTCAAGTGTTCCTGACTCCTTGTAGAGCGGAGATTGTTTTTAAATGAGCTTTAGTTTTGAGAAACTCCGTTCTCCTGATGTTACTGTTACAGGAATTGTCAGTAGAATACGAGTGGCAATGTACACATTAGGATATATGTCAACAAGTTTTCCTGGTATGAATAAACTGTACAATGTCCATCATCGATTTTGCATGTGGCAACATTGATGACAGTGTACTCAATTCTTCATTCAGTTCAAGTCCATTTAAATCAAAATGATCGCCATGCTTCAGTGGGCTCTCTAGGTCAGGGGCCCCCAACGTGGTGCCCGAGGGTGCCATGGCACACACAGGGGCCTCTCAGTGCACCTGCATACTGGCTGGCGGACAAGCATCCGCCAAAATGCTGCTGAAATTCGGTGGCATTTCGGCAGCGATGCCTCTGGATGACACTGCTTGCTGCCGACAAGCAGTGTCATCCGGAGGCGTCACCGCCGAATTTCGGCAGCATTTCAGCGGATGCTCGTCCGCCGCCACAGTCCTTTGTCTGGTGACCGCCAGACGAAAAAGGTTGGGGACCACTGCTCTAGGTTCTTGCACTTTCTCATTAGTTGCTCTTGTTTTCCTATTTTGTTGAATTTAGTCCTGCTCAGCCTGCTACCAGCTGAGTGAATGGAACCCCAGGCTGACAGCGGGTTGAGTGGCTCAGTCTCAGGGTATCAGCTGCCGGCCTGCTCAGCCCGCTGCCAGCCTGGGGTTCCTTGTGGGGTCCCCAGGCCAGCAGTGGGTACTGAGTGTGGCTGGCGGCCGGGCCCCGGGTGGCAATGGGGCAGCAGCTGGAACCCCAGAGCAGCGGCAGGCTGAGCTACTCAGCCCGCCCCTGTGTGCCATCAAAAATCAGCTAGCGTGCCACCTTTGGCACGTGTGCCGTAGGTTACCGACCCCTGAGCATATTACAGTTGTTGGAGGGCTCTATTTAGCAGTAACAGGGCTATAGGAAAGTCAGTCAACATTTTTTGTTTCTCAGATGAAAACTGGCCCACTCTCTTCCCCATACCAAACTTGTCACAAATAATTGTCAACAACTTAATTTTCTGTTTTTGGCTAAGATACTGATTAAAAAAATATTGAAATTGAATTCAGGATTGTTAGCAAGCATTTTTGGTGAACAAATTTGTTAAATGACAATCTAAATGGCAACACAGTACTGCTTTCATGCTTGGCTCACCCCCTAGCCTGCTGGTCCAACAGCTGCAGTAGAGGAGGAGAGAGGTGGAAAACTGCAGGACCCCAAAATCCACCTCTTGCATGCAGAGTGGCAACAGCAGCAGCAGCAAACCCTCAGGTCTGCTCACACACCCATGGGCACCACTGCCAGCCCAATGGACCATGGGCCAGGTTTTTCTGTAGCTATTGCAGCCCCTTACCTCAGTTTCCTCCCTCCCACCCCCTGCAGGTGATTAGGTTACAGCAGTGGTCTCCAGCCTTTTTGTGGCCAGTAACACATTCATGTTTTCAGAAGAGCATGGCGGGCGCCAACAATTTTTCAAGGCTTATTTTGTATTTGTACATTAAATAATACAAAAAAATATTTAATATTACATAATATATGAATCCAGAGAGAAGAGAGAAGCTGGAGAAAAGCCGTGAGGACAGAGAACACTGGTGCCCGCAGCCGTGGAGTACTCTGTCCCCAACAGGCGTGGGGCTCCAGATTCTCTTCTCTGCTGGGCACTAGGTGGGCCCCGCACCTGTCGGGGACCGAGAACACCAGTGCCTGCAGCCCCAGAATTCTGTGTCCCCGGCAGGTGCAGGGCTGCGGCTTCTCTCCAGCTTAAGCCACGGCCCTGCATCTGCCATGGACCGAGAACACCAGTGCCCGCAGCCTGCAGCCCCGGAGTTCTCTGTCCCTGGCAGGCATGGGGCCGCAGCTTCTCTACCCTGCTGGGAACTAGACAGGCCCCACACCTGCCGGGAACAGAGAACACCGTTCCCACAGTCTGAATTCTCTGTCCCCGGCAGGTCCCCTGCTGGGCACTAGGTGGGCATACATAAATGCCCCGGCGGGCGCCATGGCACCTGCGGGCACCATGTTGGGGACCACTGGGTTACAGCTTCCACATTTAAAAATGCACTCAGTCAACCTGCTGCTCCCTCAAGTCCTCCTGCTCGAGAGTCCAGGTGACCTTGCTTCCCTCAGGGCCAGGCTCCAATGATCAGTGGCCTCTAGGAGGCACTGCTCTAGGAGACAGTGGATTTAGAGGTTTCTCTTCATAGCACCGACAGCATGCAAGCATAAGACAGAACACAGAGGCTCTACTATACTCCTCATCCTTTTCTTCGCTCCACTGGCAGATCTCCCTTTGTCCTCCCCTATAAACTCTGTTCCACCTAGACTGCATGCTGTTACAATCCACACCTTCTGCATCCTGCTGACAGGATGCCGCAGCACCACAGTGAGGCTTCAGCTAACCTGTGGGAGCACAAAATAAACCTGGATATCTGAATGATATCTCTCTCTCCAGGGCTGTCTGAAGGCTAGAGACAAGGTTACAGCTCTAGAATTAATATGTGGATTGCCAAAGTGTTAATGTCATTTTGGCCTGTTATTCTACATTGCAGTACCCTAATGTGGCCCTGGCATGGTATGTACAGGCAGCCTTTCTGGGATCTCAGGCTATGAACTGCCTTCCCCCTTCTGATTTGACTGACACAAGTGCGTGGTCTATCAGTAAGTTGTTTCTTCCCCAGGACTTGAGAGGACTGGTCCATGGGTTGCGGAGCCAGAATGTTTTGTAAAGTGTCCAACATGGGCCCAAAGTGGTTGGTTGCTGTACTCAAGCTTAAGGCCAGTCTCAGTAGTACTCTACAGTGGAGTGAAGATTTGCTCCTGTGTCCATCTGGTTCAGCAGTTGTCCCACTGCTCAACAGCCACAAGTCTACTTCCTGCTTCTGTCTGCTCCTCTTGTTCCTCTGGGTTCATAAATCCAGGAAACGGGTCCCGCACAGACAAAGATAGTGGAGTATTTGTAACGTGACAGAATGATGGATGAGAACTGCAGCAGGCAGGCAAGCCAAGAGTCAATGGCCTAAGAAAACGGGATGTGGCTGCAAATTAGTCCCACAAATTTGGGACACAGCTGTAGCACAGATCTTCACCTTGGAATGACCATGTAGCCCACAGGCCAGAACGTTTACCCTCTTGCCCCTTGATCTGAACTATGCATCTTTTTCCACCAAGTCAGATACTCTGCCCAGTCTGTCTTCAAACAAAGTGCCTAGATGCTGCTGTGAGTCTCAGGAGATGTCATTTTCAATTTCTCACAGTGTATGTTTTAGAGACTTGATTTCAGTCTTTTATAAACTGTTGATTTGCCAAAGTACTAGAGAAATGCTAAAGAGCATTGGACCACGCCACATGCTGTCAAAGTTTAAGTGCTTTCAGAAATAAAATGATCAACTTTCCTTCCATGTTCCAGCTCTGCTGTGGTGTTGTACTATGCCTGTTCCAGGCCAGTGTGGTTCCTTACTCCATCATTTTGTGAAGCTGCCCTCTACCCACTTTGAGGATCACATCCAGAATAAGCTAGGCTACAAACAAAACTCCCCTGTGATATTCACTTTGGGGTAGTGTCATCTTCCCACAGCTAGCTTACCAAGCTTTTCTTCTTTGCAAGGAAATACTGTCTGATTTTAAAATGGGCTGAGAGCAGAAGAGCAATGTATTTATATATGGAAACATGGGACATGACATATTGGACCAGATTAATGGTTCACTGAATCATGGCTTTTGTGTCTGCTTCTTCTGTCAGTTACATTTATAAGTCAAAAGTAACTTCACTGTAGTCAATGGAGTTATATCAAAACAAGTAAGGTAAGAATCAGGCTTCCATCTCCAGAAGAGGCCTACACTTAATGATTCAAAGGAAAATCAAACTCTCCTACAATGCACATAGCCTGCTGGGGAGAGAGAATTGAGAAATACAATGGGAGCAGGAACAAGATAAGTGAAACATCTGGACAACAGAGGGAAACAATGGAAGAAAAGGACAAAACAGAGAAATATAGAGAAAAGTGAAAAAGACAAAAATATAGAAATAGCAAGAAAATGGATTAAAAGTGAAGAGGCAGAAAGCAGAGGAGAAGAAAGGAAGATAATAAAAATCCATCTCAGACAGTTTCTTGGGAGTCTCTGGCAGGGGGGGCTGTCTCCCAAGAAAAGCCAATTAAGTTCTCAGACGTGCAGGAACAAGAGACCAGGGCTTCATCACACAAACAAAGGAAGGTTTAAGGATTGTATGAAGTGCTGCTTGCGGGGAGAGGGACAAAATCTGGAGCATCTCAGACAAACTGAGACAGATGACAACCAGATAGCCCATTCCTGTAGGGCTGAATGTCCTGAGCACATTTCTCGTCATGTCACACACATCTTTCATAACAGGGATGCAATCAGAAAGCCAAAAAAAGCCCATTGAAATCAGCGAACAACTTCCATTGACTTTAGTGGCCATTGGATCAGACCCACAGCAAGTGAAGCTTATGCATAATTCTCTTGTATAGTGTTTTTCAACCAGGTCCCAAAAGGCAATCATAGGAGTCACCAGGCATTGAAAAATGTTGTTAGAGTTTAAAGCAAAGAAAATCTCACTCCCCCACTCCCCACACACATTTACCCTTCAAGGTCAAGTATTAGCTGTCATCATCTTGAAACACATACAAACCAACTATATAGTCTTATCATTGTTATCACTGACACTTATTTTTTACTCCTCTTCTTAACGTAAATGTAAGGAGGTCATGACAATTCAAATAAGGGGTTGCCAACCTGAAAAGACAAAGAAACACGGCTCATGTAGAAATGTGAGGCACTCAATGCCAGCTCCCCATATCAGCATAGAAAAAGATGTGAAGATGTGTGAAATTGCCTGGAAAATACATTTGCAAAGTAAGCCTAACAAAGTGTTTTGTCTTTGTGACTGATGGTCAAAATCTCCCCTGTGCACATTATTCTCGCATAGGGGAGGGGAAAATCGATGAATAGCAGTTTGTGGAGTTTCTTTGCCATTATTTCTTGGGGATCAAAGTTTGCCCCCTATGGAAGTGGCCAGGGATTCTGCTTGAAACAAGAAACATCTGTGTACTTGTCCTTCATCCATATGGCCCAGGAAGCAGAAGGTTCCCTCTCTCAACCCTAGGTGCTCCTGGTGCCTTTTTCAGGGCAGCCGTAATGGCATTTCCATTAGGGCTGTCAATTAATCGCAGTTAACTCAAAAAATTAATTGTGATTAAAAAAATTAATCATGATTAATAGCACTGTTAAACAATAGAATACCAATTGAAAGATATTAGATATTTTGGATGTTTTTCTGCATTTTCAAATATATTGATTTCTTTTCCAACACAGAATACAAAATGTACAATGCTCACTTTATATTATTTTTATTACAAATATTTGCACTGTAAAAATGATAAACAAAAGAAATAGTATTTTTCAATTAATCTCATACAAGTAGTGTAATGCAAATCTCTTTATCATGAAAGTGCAACTTAAAAATGTAGATTTTTTGTTACATAACTGCTGTCAAAAACAAAAAAATGTAAAACTTTAGAGCCTACAAGTCCACTCAGTCCTACTACTTGTTCAGCCAATCGCTAATACAAACAAGTTTGTTTACATTTACAGGAGATGCTCCTGCCTGCTTCTTATTTACACTGTCACCTGAAAGTGAGAACAGTCGTTCACATGGCAGTTTTGTAGTCAGTGTTGCAAGGTATTTATGTGTCAGATACGCTAAACATTCATATGCCCCTTCATGCTTCAGCCACCATTCCAGAGGATATGCTTCTATGCTGATGATGCTCGATATAAAATAAAGTGTTAATTAAATTTGTGGCTGAGCTCCTTTTGGGAGAACTGTATGTCTTTGGCTCTGTTTTACCTGCATTCTGCCATATATTTCATGTTATAGCAGTCTTGAATGACCCAGCACATGTTCATTTTACAAACACTTTCATTGTAGATTTGATGAAACACAAAGAAAATACCAGCGTGAGATTTCTAAAAATAGCTACAGCACTTGACCCAAGGTTTAAGAATCAGAAGTGCCTTCCAAAATCTGACAGGTGTGGAGAATGCTTTCAGAAGTCTTAAAAGAGCAGCATTCAGGTGTGGAAACTACAGAACCCGAACCACTGAAAAAGAAAATAAACTTTCTGCTGGTGACATCTGACCCAGATGATGAAAATGAACAGGCATTAGTCCACTCTGCTTTGGATCGTTATCGAGCAGAACCCATCATCTGCATGGACACATGTCCTCTGGAATGGTGGTTGAAGATGAAGGGACATATGCACCTTTAGTGCATCTGGTACGTAAATATCTTGCAACGCTGGCTACAACAGTGCCGTGCAAACACCTGTTCTCACTTTCAGGAGACATTGTAAACAAGAAGCAGGCAGAATTTTATCCTGCGAATTGTAACCATACTTGTTTTGTCTGAGCGATTGGCTGAAGTAGGATTGAGTGGACTTGTAGGCTCTAAAGTTTTACTTTGAAAAATAAAACAATGCAGTTATTTTTTGTACATAATTCTACATTTGTAAGTTCAAATTTCATGATAAAGAGATTGCACTACAGTACTTGTATGAGGTGAATTGAAAAATACTATTTATTTTGTTTATTACAGTGCAAATATTTGTAATAAATATAAAGTGAGCACTTTACACTATGTATTCTGTGTTGTAATTTAAATCAATATATTTGAAAATGTAGAAAACATCCAAAAATATTTAAATAAATGGTATTCCATTATTATTCAACAACTTGATTAATCATGATTAATTTTTTTAATCGCTTGACAGCCCTAGCAGCAAAGAATCCTGTGGCACCTTATAGACTAACAGACGTTTTGGAGCATGAGCTTTCGTGGGTGAATACCCACTTCGTCAAATGCATGTATTCACCCACAAAAGCTCATGCTCCAAAATGTCTGTTAGTCTATAAGGTGCCACAGGATTCTTTGCTGCTTTTACAGATCCAGACTAACACGGCTACCCCTCTGATACTTGACAGCCCTAGTTTCCATACACAAAGAGGAAAGCAGTATAAGTTTCTCCATGTTCTGTTTGCAATGACTCAATGTTCTGCCCCACGATGCTACCACTTTATAATCTAGGGCGCCTGTACTACTTGAAGGATGCTTCTGTGCTACTTGATGCTTCTGTAGGGTATGGGAAGAAGTGGAAGGAGCATGCTGTGGAGGTGGCACTACCTCCTCTCATGCAGCCCAAATAGTATTTGCGTGTGCACCCTCTCCTCCACAGGAGCAACAAGTGGAGCACGTGGAGCCATTAACACTAATGGATATTTAACATTATTACTAAAACAGTAAGAAATATAATTGCTGTGTTGGCCACCAATCCCTAAACAAATGTAATATGATATTGGATATATGAAAAACTGTAGTACGTTATCCTAAATAAAACCAATTAATTGCAAAGCTTAATAGAAAATTGAAAGTCAATAATGGAGCACTGTGCATTTTTCTCCGTGTGCAGTCATTCATAACGCACAAGGAAACTGCTAGCACAGCTCCAAGGAAGTAACAAAGTAATTTAGTCATGAGGACCGAATATTGAAAGTATGGCTGTCGATTAATCACAGTTAACTCATGCGATTAACTCAAAAAATTAATGATGATTAATCACAGTTTTAATCGCAGTGCTAAACAGTAGAACACCATATTAAATTTATTAAATATCTTTGGATGTTTTTCTGTATTTTCAAATATATTGATTTCAATTACAACACAGAATACAAAGTGTGCAATGCTTACTTTATATTATTTTTATTCCAAATATTTACTGTAAAAGTGATAAACAAAAGAAATAGTATTTTTCACATTACCTCATACAATTGCTGTAGTGTGATCTCTTTATCGTGAAAGTGCAACTTACAAATGTAGATTTTTTTTTGTTACATAACTGCACTCAAAAACAAAACAATGTAAAACTTTAGTGCCTATAAGTCCACTCAGTCCCACTTCTTGTTCAGCCAATCGCTAAGACAAACAAGCTTGTTTACATTTATAGGAGATAATGCTGCCTGCTTATTTACAATGTCACCTGAAAGTGATAGGCATTCAGATGGCACTTTTGTAGCAGGCATTGCAAGGTATTTTACGTGCCAGATATGCTAAACATTCGTATGCCCCTTCATGCTTCACCACTATTCCAGAGAGGACATGCTTCCATGCTGATGACCCTCATTAAAAAAATAATGTGTTGTTATATTTGTGACTGAACTCCTTGGGGGAGAATTGTATGTCTCCTGCTCTGTGTTACTCACATTCTGCCATACATTTCCTGTTAAAGCAGTCTCAGATGATGACTCAGCTCAAATGATGACCCAGCACATGTTCATTTTAAGATCACTTTCACTGTAGATTTGATGAAACACAAAGAAGATACCAGTGTGAGATTTCTAAAAATAGCTACAGCACTCAACCCAGGGTTTAAGAATCTGAAGTGCCTGCAAAAATCTGAGCTGGACGAGGTATGGAGCATGGTTTCAGAAGTCTTAGAAGAGCAACACTCCAATGCGGAAAAGAACCCGAACCACCAACAACAACAAAAAAATTGTCAACCGTCTGCTGGTGGCATCTGACTCATATGATGAAAAAGAACATGTTTTGGTTCACACTGCTTTGGATTGTTGTCAAGCAAAACCTGTCATCAGCATGGACGCATGTTCTGTGGAATGGTGGTTGAAGCATGAAGGGACATACGAATCTTTAGTACATCTGGCATGTAACTATCTTGCGACACCAGCTACAACAATGCCATGTGAATGCCTGTTCTCACTTTCAGGTGACATTGTAAACAGGAAGAGGGCAGCATTATCCCCTGTAATGTAAACAAACTTGTTTGTCTGAGCGATTGGCTGAACAAGAAGTAGAACTGAGTGGACTTGTAGACTCTAAAGTTTTACATGGTTTTATTTTTGAGTGCAGTTATTTTTTGTACATAAGTCTACATTTGTAAGTTCAACTTTCATGACAAAGAGATTGCACTACAGTACTTGTATGAAGTGAATTGAAAAATATTATTTCTTCTGTTTTTTACAGTGAAAATATTTGTAATAAAAATAAATGTACAGTGAGTGTAGTCTGGTTGTAATTTAAATCAATATTTTTGAAAATGTAGAAAACATCCAAAATATTTAAATAAATGGTATTCTATTATTGTTTAACAGCATGATTAATCACAACAAATTTTTTTAATCGCTTGACAGGCCTAATTGAAAGTGGTTCATGATCCTGCTCAACCCTAATACCGTGAGGATGTTCTATGCCCTCTATGCATCTGAACTGGGTTTATAGGAGGTAGAATCAAGACCTGTTTGGGATGGGCATGTACATTTGTGGAGTTACTTAGCTGCACATCATATACTTTGAAAGTATACAATACCAGCCTATGCAACACATGAGCCAAATAAAAGATTCATGATCTAAGTTCAGATTCATTCATATGAATGCAAAGGGACAGACCAGCTTGTTTCCAAAGGTGTATTTCCAGTTTACAAAACCTCAGGCATGTAGTATCAAAAATATCCACATGGTGGTCTCATGTGCCTGCAATGACGATGCCTTTTTCCATATGCAAAACTTAATATTTGTTTTTCTTTTCTCTCCTAGTAACAGAAAACATTCAAAACTCTGAAAACACCTGGGCCAGATTCCTTAAATTTTAAACACAATAACATAACAAAAAGCAAGCTTCAAAAGTTGCATTGGTGTAATTAAATGGGTTTCAAATCAGTCTAGTTGCACAGGTGCAAACCTGTAATGTAAATGCAGTTAAACTGGTCAGCACTTATGTAACTAGACTAGTTTAAAATTGAGTTCAATATTGCAACTTTTCTATAATAGTCCAAGCCTTTAGAATCTTCCCCTTATCTGGGACACATATGTCATACACTAATATAGAAAAAAGGAAGATTACCTCTCCTTCCCTTTTGCTATACTATGTATCTAAATGCTTGATCCTGCCGTAAAATACCCACAGGACTATCATGAAAACAGGGAAGAACCTGTGTGTTTGAGGGACTTTGGATTCATGGCATCTGTAAATAAATACATAAGATGAAAGGCAGTGGAGAATTAGACCTGTATTTTTTTCTCTGTAATGATGTAGTATGAGTGATGATCTTTGTGTGTCAAATAACCCTAGCACAATTTTAAACAAACTACTAATGCAGGTTAGGCAGTTAAAAATGTTTATTCAATTGTTTCAGAAGCCCAGGTGAGGGAGAACACAAAGGGCCAGGTTCAGCATGTACTTTAACCAATCACCCATTCCAGAGTGAGGGTTTACACCTCCCTTAATCTGTGACAGTCCAGCCCCAAGACTGACTACAGCAGAGAGGTTAGCAATGGAAGGGGGACCCCATGGTGTACAACAGGACAACACAGTGCTCTTTTTATAATAGTTACTTTAGTCAGTCAATCACACAACAAAACACACACTGTAATCTGGTAAAGGAGAGAGAGAGAGAGAGACCAACACAGAACACAAAGTATTTGCATGATTCACACCATGCCTTGTGGAAAAACCCATAACATTACTCATCATCCTCACCAGTGTCATCATCCTGCATCACACAGGTGGGGATACACCTTTTATGATGTATTATGCTGCTGCCCACTAGTGTTCATACATATTTATGAAGATTTTTACCCTTTTCCTTATTTGAACTTCCACACCCCACTACGTCTGGGGTGCCCTGTTTTCCATTGGCTAACATGTTAGTTCCCCTTATGCTCATTAGTATTAACATCACCTTATCACCATCATAAAAGGCAGTAGCCTTAAGGAAGTCTCTCACATTTCACCCTGGCTACCAACAGTCATCTTGTGGTGTCCACTGATCTTTCCTACACATTATTATCCAAACTCAATAGTTCTTTTCAAAACATCAGCATATTGCAAACATAGACAGAAGCTCAGCACGTTTATTATTAACTTACTTATCTTTATACTATTGCCAATTTAGCCTAAATCCTGAAGCCTATTTTGGCAAAGCTAAATATTTTACAAGCCTGAGTCCTGTAGGTCCTGTGTTACAGCATTAATTAATACTTATATTTCCCCACTATATCCTAAATACACCTGATATCTTGTGGCCTTAGCTACAAGTACTAGTGTAAAATGGCTGTAACACCACAGCTGAATTTGACCCAAAGAACAGAATTTTTTGATACAAAATGTTGGAAGCAGTTGCAGCATTTCACTCTGAGATGTGCCTTTCACTCCACTGACATGCATACAACATGTTAAAACATACAGCTCTCAGGGAACGTAATCTCTTGATGAGAGGCAACATGAATTGACAGAGGAGAGAACCACAGAGATTACATGATCTCTGGAACTATTGGAATTTAAAACATTTTTGGTACATGGAATAATATTCCTGGTTTGGGGGAGGTTTTGGATCCTGGTCGTTTTGTCTAATCCAGTCTTATCTATCTAGGCATTTATATCACAGTCATTGCCACGATACCAGATTCTCTTCCTAAAATAACACTGTTTCCAGCTGAGATGGACAAAGCTGGTGCAAGATACGACATTGATATCTGAAGAGAAGAGCAAGGCAAGTTGTACATGTAAAACATGTAGGCTGGTGTGAGAGGGCAACGTCCTGCTCCTGTCTTCTGCTCTGTCTACACATACTATTCAGAGATCTTCAGTTGTTAAACATCACTGTGTAGTTTATTTACGTTGCTCTTCCCACCACCTTACTGATGCATACACAATGTCATTTACAGTCTCAGTTTCTCCTCAGCCATCTGCCAAAGAGAGGGAAGAGGTCTTTCCACCCAGAGATCCTTCTTGGTTCTGGCTCTCCGACTCTGACCCTCTCCTCCAGCACTGTCTTCCTATGCTTTCTTCTACCCTCTGTGTTGATAGGCTAATTAGTGCTTTAATCCTCCCCAGCCCATTCTAATCTGCTAATTAGGCACAGTCAGGTGTGTGTGTGGGGAATCAATTGGTGTTTACGTGATCAGAGTGCAGGCTCAGGTGTTGGTTCCCTGCACTCTGTCACAGGTGGAATCCATAAAAGAGCAAAGGGGAATAAGGAAAACAAAATGGGTTTGGTATCACATGGGCAACTATACCTATGGAACATCTGCAAACAAGTGAAATACAACCAGAGTAGGCCATGATCTAGTATAAATCCCATCATCCTTCTGACATACAAATATGACAAAGTTTTTCCCTTTACACACTTTTCTTATTCAAAAGAATGAATGATGTCCAGTTTCCCCTGCAGCCCCAGAAGCTACATGCCTTCTGAAATGAATTCTTTATATTATACCATCTGTCTCACTGTGGTCTGCAATATAAACAAACAGCACAGAATGCTGTGAAAATTTAGTTAACAGTCCACAACATTTTATTTTTGATTAGTGGCATGAATGAGGAAAATACATTTTGGTTTCACTGCTAGACCTAGCACTCAGCAGGAAAATTACATGTCTGAAGGATATGTTCAAATGTACGCCAAACCTTGTGATGTTTCCAGATTACTCAACTTTGCCACAGGAAATCAGAAAGAAATATTTATATGCTTCAATGTATTTCTGAACTGCAGGCCATGGGATTTGCAAGTTTTCAGAGCTTCGAGCATAAATAGTAGATGTGTTTGTGCTGAGTGGAAGATAACTGAAACCATATCACATTTTCAAAGATGCTAACGACATTAAAAAATATAGTAGGTGATGAGATCAATGAAGTGGATTTTTCAGCCAGAATGAACCAACTGCACAGTTCGTTAATTTGGGTGTGAGTGGTGGGTCTCATTTATTTATTCTTTTTAAAATTAGAGAATGAATTGCGTGCTCATGAAAATGAAGACTAAGGGCCCAGTCCTGCTATGGGCTGAGCAAAGTCAATTCCTATTGCAGTCAATGGGAGAGGTGCGTGCTCAGCACCTACCAATTGGGTCCTAATGGTCCTGGCTTGAGCCAGTAGGTAGGCCCCATGCCAGGCTTCTCCACACAGTTCTGCCAAGGCATCTCACTTCTGGCCCTCAAACTCTGGGGCTATTCCAACCTTAACTGTGCCAAAATGCATGGTAGTTTTGTGATGTGCCCAAATGGAGATGAAGATGAGACCATGAATGTTTTCATTGTGTCCTCTCCAACTTTTCAACAATTTAATTGGACATGAATTGACACATTTATCCTACGTTTATTTTTACTATTCTTTATGGCATTTGCTTTGACTTAGGGCCTTCTGTTTAATTTTCATCATGCTTATTTCTCAATCAAAATATGACAAAAGCATTGCTTCCTCTAGGAATATATTCTGTGTAAGATTTGCAATGTGACATAATCCTTTTTCTATATTTTAATATATACAGGAAACAAACGTTTTCTGCTTCAGAGTCTATAACTTTTGATGGATGCTGAAGGAATATTGCTATAGTGCATGGATACAAATGGATTCCTATTATACAGGACCAATATTACTCTTAAAAAATAAAGATGGGCTCAGATCAATATCCTCCATCTGAATTTTGGTGAAGTCTTAATCCAGATCTGAAATTTGCAGTTATAGCCTCATCAGTATAATGGGCTTTTATCCAAACACTTGGAAATGTTTGGCTCCATACCTGAGCCACAACTTTCTAGCTCTGATCCCATTTTGCTCAAAAGGTCCCCAGTGTTAGTACATAGACATCATTATTCTTTTGGTGCTTAGTTACCAATAAGGTCCAAAGTCCTGAAGTCCTTTCATGCATAAAACTCCCTCTAAAGTCAACTGGATTTCTGTATCTTCAAGAACTGCAAAGTTAGTGACGGAGTGCTCTGTGGAAGTCTCCTGGAAGGTATCCTTACAAAGCTTTGTTCCTGTGAGTTTCACCACATTATGAAGGAGAGGGTGTTGTGGTACCAGATGTAGCTTTCATTTGCTGTCAGCAGAGATGTTTTTGGGAGGAGCACCTAAAAAGATAAAGAGAAAATCGCGAGCTATTTGTAACAGATTTCTAACTGTATTAGTTTTTTCCAGTCTTTTCCAGTCTTGTTTTAACTTATTCATCCTGCATTAATGTCTCCAATGTTGTCATAAATCTTGTGGTCCCAAACCGGCAGAGCAGTAACTTTAGTCAGATGGGTTTGAGGTTGAAGGATCAGACCTTGAGCAAGCATGAAGTGAGCCATCCTGGGTTCCTTGCACATTCCAAACTCCCACTGATTTCAGATGGTGTTTTGAGTGCAAAAGGAATGCAGGTTTTAGCCCCCAAAGGTCTGTTTCCCCTTTCCAAGTCACAAAATCTACATCAGGAATCACTCAAGTGTGTTTCAGAACCAAGGTTGAAAAGGAATGATACGTACATAATACTTTACAAACATTAACTAATTATACTCCTTGGAAGTACCATAGGTCCATAAGGGCTACACATGGAGATACTGACACACACACAGCTTGAGAGTCACATTTTCAAAAGCAGTCTCCAATTTTTTGTGGTGCCTCAGCTACTGGATGCCTATCTTGAGACAGGTAGGAGTCATAAGCTAACCACGCAAACACTGGGCACACATTTAGAGGCAGCTTCTGAAAAATTGTGTCTCAGAGTGACAACTAGGACTAAAAATCCAGAACTGCTGGCTCCCAGCCCATTGCTCACACTGCTCACATCACTTATTCCCTAAAATCACATTGTGCCTCCAGCATTTAAAATCAAGTCTATCTTTAGGTATGATGGGAAAAAACATATTATGGTGCCTGGGTGTGGTGCTGTGTCAGCATGTAGATGTGGAAAGATGGGGAGGAAAGTAGAGGGAAAAGGTCAATAAAACACAGTCAAAATAGAAATTGTGGCTAGTGCTAGTGTTTCAGCCCCAAGGGCTCTTTCAGGATGAAATACAGTACTTTTGTTTTCTTTTTCTTATTTCCTCCCTCCTCCTGCCAGCCTCAAGAAAGCTTCAGGGCTAAGGTGTCATCTGTAACCTTTTCCTCTCTCCATATTTTTTATGTCTGTCACACACTTTTTAGAAGATTCCTTCAAGCCCTGCTCCATCCTGCTGGGGGATCTGTGCTAAGCATGCTTGCTACACACATGATTTAAAATCTGCAGAACAGGAATTCCTTGCTGCTTTGAGAGGTAACATTCCTTTGTGTCAATAGACGTGTCTTGGGCCAGATTTCTCATGATGAATTTGGACATGATGCTGCAGCACAGACATCTTTTGGGTTCATTGTGCCCAGTTATCCAATACTGACCACCACTTGGTGAAATTAAATTAGCTTCCTGACAAAACACCCAAGCAGTGACTTACACAGTGCATATATATATATTATACTATTGTATTATCTTTCACGGTTTGCCCTTGTCCTTTACTCTTGCTCCACCTGTGCGCCATACTCTGCCATCCTTATTGGCGTTAAGTAGCATCTTACTTTGCATTGAATTCAATGCATTTTACTGCAAGGGAACTGCTCATGAAATGAGGTACAATTCCATAAGAGTGAGGGCAGAAGAATCTGGTCCTCTCTTCCGTGCCATATCTCATAGTGGGCCAGATTCAGATGCTCTTGCTATGCTGATTTGCATCTTATCCTATGAAAGTGATGGGCTTACCCAAAGAGTAAATTATTACTTAACTGGATGTGGGGGAGGGGGAAGAATTGAGCCCAGTGTTCTGAGTGTGGGCCAGACTGTGCCTAGCCCTGAGTGCCTGCCCAGGAGTGGGGACAGGATGCAAGGATCCTCCTTCCCATCCTACCCAGCACAGGGACCAAACATAACCGCAGTCCATACTCTCACTGAATGAAGGTAGCCCCCACAGTAACACCAGCCTCTCACCCAAGGCAGAGAGAGACCCACACCTCACCACCCCAGCCACTAACGGAGCTGTCACTTCTGTGGTGAGAGTGAGGATAACCACTCCCTGCCCTGTCTAGAAAAGTGCACCAGTGCCTATGCCCCAGACATCCCACTGAGCTAGGGAGGCTACACAGGGCTCCAACAAAGTCACTATCCCAGTACCCCTGTGTGCTTAAAACCACAGCTGAGCTCCTAGAATGCTGGCTCTTTGGGGGCAGGGACCTGTTTGTTTTGTTTGAGAGTGCATTAGCGGGTGCAGTGCAAATACTACAGGTCCCCAGGGTTTGAGATGGTGTTACTGGTGAAGGGTAACATTCAGTGCTTAAAGTGTGTGTGTGTTTGGGGGAGAGGGGTAACATTCAGTGCTTAAAGTGTGTGTGTGTGGGAGGGTGTCACAAGGGATCACAGACCCAGCAAAACATCACATGAAATAAAATAAACCCAGCCAAGGTCGCTGAGGGGTGCACTTTTAGCACTGTCTGACCAAAGTTGCTATTCCCAGCTTGTAACAGGCTCCCCCACACTCGGTTCAGACCACTTTCAGCGGCACACGTGCTCTTGCATTTGTAAGTGGGCTCTTGGGTTGCTTTTGCTGTTTCCCTCTGTGGGTAGTAAACCTCAGAGGGACTCAAACAGCATAAATTATTCTTCAAGAATCAACTTTGGTCCCCCTTTCACTAGAGACGCTTCATGCAGACGGGCCATCCATCTTCAGGCTGTCTCTTAAAAGTGTCAAGCCGCAACCAGCATTAAAAAGATTCACAGGGCCGCTCTAATCCAGGCTTCAGCCCCCCTTTTATTCGTGTGTGTGAAACTTCGGGAGAAGGTTGAGGGGGGAGCTGCCTAGTAACTCCAGTAGGAGGGTTGGTTGACACAGGACCCAGCAGACAAAAGAGGCGAACTACGTGGCTTCAATTCAAAAGGAGAGCTCGGGCTTCTTGCAAAAGCATCAGTCCGCGTAAGGGACAGAGTGGGAGTAACTTCCATGCAGTGCAGGGCTCCCGTCACAGACAGCCCAGTCAGGAGCTCGCACCGTGGGGATGACACACGCATGCTGCTGCTGCTGCTGCTGCTCGGCGAGCACTGTGTCATTTGCCAGCCACTGCCCATGGACCGGGGGGTTTATTTGCTTTCTTGCAATGGCTCCAGTGACAGATCCGAACAAGTGGGAGCGACGCTGATCTCCATGGAGCCCCCTCCTGCCTCTGGCTGCTGCACCGTGTGAAGCCGCCCCTGCCAGGACGGACCATGAGGGGCGTCTTTGGCTTCAAGAGGCTGAGGCTGAAGATGTGGAGGAGATGCACGCTCCTGCTCTTCCTCTGCTGGGCTGCCTGCTGGCTGCTGGGCAGCACGTTCCTCTTCCTTGTCCACAGGAGCGTCTTCTCTGAGCGCTGCACGGACGAGAAAAGCCACAGGATCCTGGCGAGGCTGGTATGTCCCCGCGCGCTTGCAGAGTGCGGCTCGCATGGCAAGTACCAGGGCCGCAGCACAGCCAGTGACACGCCGGGGGCAGCGCCAGGGCCCCACGAGCCACTTTGCTCTTTGATCCCCCTGCACAGTGGGTGTGACCCACCCCGCCGCCCCCATCCCCGTTAAGATCCCTGAGTCTGTTTCCATTTCTCTCATTATGGTACAGTCGCTCTCCCCTGCACAGAACGGGCCATGCTAACCAAGCGAGCTAACCGTAGCCTCATTCCTTCCACCCACTGGTGAACAATAAGTGTCACTTGAAATAGGAGAAGCGGGGGGAGAGTGGTGCCCACAGACGATGCCTCGGTTCTTGCACTCAGAGGTTTAAGAAGGCAGCGCGTAAAACGTCCCGAGTTTGTAATGACTAGTTTTTAAACTCATAGTATTTCCTTGCCATTGTTATAGTTGAATGTCTTCATTTGCCTCGATGCAAAATAAGGTGCAAGTATCGTTCTTTTGCAATACAGAGTATTGGGAATCAATGAATATTTGGTGCGACGATACTAGGTCCGTGAATGTGTTAATGGGAAAGGCGAGTGCCTCTGGCTGATGGAGTAATCTTACAGCGAAGCTTCACTGTGTATAAGGGAGAGAGCAAAGGGAATTGGGCTGAGGAGCTACCACTTGCAAAGGCTTTACAATGCTGACTGCATTTTACTCCTTCTACCCAGCAGGGTAATGTCAATTCAACAAGACAGAGCACTTAATAGGTTGGACTAAAATATTTCTAAAGCATCTTCTAATGGATTTTAAAAGATAGGGGAGTAAAAGTTCTGGGAGTTAAAACATCTGCAGACCATATTCAGCTCTTTCTTGGTACTGTAAAACAAGGTAGACTAATCCTTTAGGTTAGCTGATCCAAGATGCTGCTGTTTGAGATATGTGCAGCTATACTTCTGAAATATTTTAGAAGGGGTCTTCAACATTCCACATGCATTCAAATATAAGGTGATTTCTCAACAAGCTTTTTAGGCAGAGATCACATTCGGTTCAGAAATCATCTTCAGGCTATGGTACACCACTTTTTTTCCCCCTGATAGGGGATATTTAAGAATATTTATTTAAAAAAAAACCAAGAAAGCATGTGAGACTATTCAGTCAAATGTGATGGTTTGGAATTCTGTAGAGAAGAAAAGTGGGGCAGTGTAGGTTAAAATGAAAAGCCTGAGTCTTCTTTGTAAAGGCTTGGGTTAAGTGGAAAAAAATCCAAATGGAAATTAAATAATCTATTATAGTAGTGAGCAACTGAGGATCATAAATTTTCCTACCTTCTAGATAATTAAGGAAGACTAATCATACACAGCAGCCTTGCCAACTTATTTTAAGCAGCAATAGCTATATTCACATTTCCCTCCCAGGGCCTGAGCCCTGAGATTTCAGGGATGAATCATTTGGACACTTGTCTCTGCCAGTGTTTCACCAGACACCAGTATGGACTTAAGGAACCATGTAGCAAAGAGGTGTCTCCAGTCCATTGGCTGAACTTGATGGGAGCATTTCCCCTGCTCAGACATGAAAAAGGATCATCACTGTCCATAAGCAATGGCTCTAATTGAACCAAAAAGGAACAGCTTCCTGGTGGAGCCAGTAGGAACTGAGCTCACCTTCTTTTAGCTAGGAGTTGCTCTGTGTAAATGTTCTAAGCACCACACTTGGTTTCACTGTTTTAGGCAATGCAATCCAGCTACAGAATAACCCCTTTGTGAGCAGAGATACCCCTTTCATGAAAACTCACTTTCCCAGCCTTCCATCCCATCCTTTTCCTGAAGCATGGGACATGTTTGGTAATATGGAAAATATAATATGAGGACAGTGTTTTCAGTGGACAACAAGATGAAAGTGACCTGTTGTAATCCAATGGGTGAGGATACTTGGTTACGTTCCCTTCTATTTTGTAGTGGTGCTTTTTAGTTTCTCTCTCGGTGAAATTGATACCTGTGTAAAGGGTCAGCAGAAGAAATGCACACCACTTCAGTAGGGTGTAGGTGGTACATAACCTTTAAACATCACCCCGGACTGTAGGGCTTTTTATTTATTACTACTAATCTCCCATTCATTACCTGCAGCCTGACTCCCACCATTACCCTGATCACTCTACATCACTTTCCAGTTGGTTTCTATGCTCCTTGTAGGACTTCTCTGATTTTGGAGTCTTCCATAAACCTGCTCACAATAGAATTTACATCAGGAAAGACAGGAGGCTTCAGATCTGATCTACGCACAAAGTTGCACTCACGTAACAGAAAGTATGATTTTAAACCAGTTTAGTTAAATTGGTGCAAAACTCTGTGTGGACTCTTTTACACTAATTTAAACCTGGCTTATTGGGTTAGCTTGCATGGGTAACTTTGCAGGTGCTAGTTAAACTGATATAACCAGTTTTAAATAGATATAAATAAACCCAGTTCATAGGAGGAGTTGAACTTTTTTAAACTAAAATTGTTTTAGTTACTGATTTAAGTTAAAGTGCTGCAACTTCTGTATGTGGACAACCACTCTAAAATTTCAGAGAGGTACCTGGCATTTTTTGCTTTGTTTGATATGGTTTTAGTTTAATTGGGCAAAAAGCCTCTGGAAATCTTGGAGCTGATCTACAAGTTGCAAGAAATGTCACTGCTCGAAATCTGTCATGTATTTCACCACTGTGACATTAGCAGCTCCCCAGTCCACTAGTGACTTGAGGACCACGGTTTAAGAAACACCGTGAAAGCTCAGTAAAGAAGAATCAAATTGGAGAATGCATGACTGGCAGATGTTAGGTTAATAGGCACAGATCAACAATTCAGTTGGATAGAAAGTATAGACTTAGACATATTCCTTCCCCATTACAGATTGGATTCATCTCCCATGTTTGGGGGTTGTAGATGTAGCTGTATATTTTGCACAGTCACGTTCTTATGAAATACCAGTAAGAAGGATACAGCAACTACAGCAGATACTGGAAAGCATACTATGTTTTTCCATGTCTCACGGCTGGTTTTCTAGGTGTGAGCTCTTCTAGACCTCAATTGGATCCGTGTATGAGACTCTTGCGGATGCACGGAGCCCTGTTGAAGTCAATGGGGCTCCAGGCAGGATGCATGGATCTCATTGCAGGACTGGGACCTATAGTTTCCTAATAGTAGTAGTGCACGTGTTAGGCTGTGATCTTTACATTGAGGAAGCAAGGTTCTTTGATCAGCTGATACTAAAACTCCTTTTAAAAAAAAGGACTTTGATGTGTTACCCTCCTTCTAGGAGTTGTTTAAAGATAAGGTCGCAGATTGTAGGAATTATTAAACTACTTCAGCAGAGGAAAAGTGTGTTTCTTACTTGTAAGAGACAATGATGACTTGTTATTAGATACCTCAAAAATGAGGCCAGAATTTCGAAATTGCATATGCTCTTCTGGAGTCACCAAAATTATGTGCATGTGGACTACAATGTGTGTGTTCATCCTGATTTGCATGCACATTCAGTATATGTATGGGAGGACACTAAACCTAGGCATACACATACACATCAGAGTTTGTGTACCTGGTTCTTCTTTCTGGCATCTATCAATGCAACATTCTCTTTCAGGTTGTGAGAGCACAAGTGGTACCTGTCATACTTGTCCTTCTAATGTCATAAGAATCCCTGGCTACTATGTAGTATGATAACCAGTTCATCACCTCTTCAGTCACCCCTTGCACCATTACTGGACTTAAGATTCCATCCTGTCACTAATACCCAAAGTCCCCAGATGACAATGTTACCAGTTCACTGTTATTCCCTGTGCTAATTGGGGAATGTTTACACAAGAAAAATAAAATATCAATTTTGGTGAGTGTTTAAAAAAGATATTTTCATATTTAACTTTCAGCCTTGTGTAGCATCAGAGCATATTCCCCTGGTGCACACCTCAGATACTATTTTAAGAAAATAACAGCACTCAAATGCTATGATCATGTTTCCTGTACACAGAACAAATAGGTTGGGGTCAGACAGTCTTGACAACTATTAAACAGTTGGAAGTGTCAACTTACTTTTTAAACAAAAGTTCAAATGCCAGAAAGCAATGAGGGCGACCGATGTTATCAAGCCACCTCCCAGCTGTTTGGCTTCCTTCATCAATACAAACTATTCTCCCTCCACCCCACATCCGCGATCATCTTGTCCACTGATCCACCCTAACAGTCTCTGCAGCTGCACTTCTGGAAGTTCTGAATGGATGCAGAAGTATGTTAGCTGCCTATATGTCTAGAAGTGGAGGAATGGAAACAATTATGGGTGGGGGGAGGTATCCTTTTACTTCTTTCATGCATTTGTAATGACCACACAATGATCAAAAGGATATTCCTTGGATTTTTTAAATCAAGATTACCCAAAGTGCATCAAAATTACCTAAGGATATCTGATATGTACGTCCATACTATTTTAAAACACGTTAATTTGCCTGACAGACCTTAACTGAAGAAGCCTTTCTGACTTACAGAATGAATAAATATATTTATATTTATATATTTTTAAAAGCCTGCATATTCTGGGCTCCATAGATTGTATTTGCTACTGTCACCTATCTTATATTATTAGGGGGAAGAAACCCTTTTTCATATTGGGTAGTAACTCAGTCTACAAATAGTCCCATTGACTTTGATGGGTTTTCACATGGAATAAGGTCTTCACATGAAATTTACAGTAAAAGAGACAGAGCAGTATAAGAGCTTGTAAAAGCCCCAGATCCAGTTGGAGGAGAATTCCCCCAGTGCAAGAGCTGAGGATGGTAGCCACAGGCCATCTTCTGAGTACCCCAGTCCCTCATGAGCCCTGAAGTAGAGGTTATTTGGGAGCGTAGCTGGGCTGGGAGGGGTAGATTGGGGGTGGGGCAGAGGCACATAGTGCTTTGGAGATTCTGGGCAGTGCTGCCACCCATAAGGAGATGAGGACAGACTGCCATAACTCAGGCAGGGCTGTGTAAATTATCCTGGGGTGTCGACAAAAGTATCAACATCTGACCAATAGACATTAGAGTGTTGAAGGTCATCTATACTAGGCCTTTACCTGGCCAGAGAAAAACTAGTCCCTCTACTACCATAAGAATCACTCTTTTAAAGGGATCTCCAAGCACAGTTGAAAAATCACAGCCTTATCTGAGAGTCTAAATATGGTGTTTGTCACACTGTAACTGAGATGCCCCTTGATCCCTTTCCCCCTGAAATGCTCCTAGACTATTCTTCTGCTGTGAACTGTTTTCTTCCTTTGCTTTAGTGTCTTGACTACAGCAAGGGAGCCCTGACTGGCGACCTTTGTGAAGACTTGTGTGTGGCACAGAAACTGGTGTACAAACAGTGCCTTTACTATGACAGAGGTAAGAAGGTCATCCAGGCGGACTGGAAAGGCCGGCCAGTCATCTTGAAATCCAAAAAGGAAATCTTCTCTAGCTACCAGCGCCTCAGATTGCTTGATGAAATGGAAACACAGGATGTTCCTGAGACAGAGCTTCTGCTGATGGTAGCTTTGGAGGTCAAAAATGTCCTGGGTCTGGAATTATCTAACACCACCATGGCACCCTTATGGACTAGGAAGAGAAGTCTGCATTGGAAAGCACAAGTGGCCAGCATGTGGTCCTTACTCCAACAGGAAGAATATATCTACTTCAGTCTACTGCAGGACTTCAGCAAACATGTCCTACAGGTCATCGGCTCCTGTGGCCACTTTTATGCTGTGGAGTATCTCACAGCTGGACATGCCTGGCACAGAACTATTTTTCCTTTGGAGGATGCAGTTGGTCCCTCCTTCACTGGCACTAAAAGCAAGATGAAGGCAATAACTGACATTGCACTCAGCTTCCTAGATATGGTGAATCATTTTGATAATGATTTCTCTCACCGGCTTCACCTGTGCGATATCAAACCAGAGAATTTTGCTATCCGAAATGATCTCACGGTAAGTTAATACTTTGGTTGTGTTGTCACAGTTTAAGATCAAGTTCTGAACTGCAAGAGCATATGAAAAAAATGCCACCCCTAGTCATCAGAGCTGCTTCCCGAGTGCATTGAGAATCCAGTCACATACTTTAGTGCTAAAAAGCTCCTTCTTTGTTACTATTTCCTGCAAACCTCAAAGTAGCAAAGAGAAAGAGTTGAGTTTTGTTCTTTCTTGTGCATTATGAAAAGAACTGTTTACTTAATTGTAATTAATTACACCTGTGCAACCCCACTGATGGCAACGGGATTGCTCAGGTGTTACTGAGGACACCACTTGGAGGCAGTGACTTTGCAGAGCTGTCACAGGGGGCAGAATCAGTCCCACAGAAACTATTGCTGGGGGTGATGCTCAGGAAGGCAAGAACTCAGTTTGAATTTCAAGGAAAGGCTTGAGCTTGCAGGACTGAGAGTCAGAGAAAAACATCTTTTGTGCTTTTACCCTGAGCACATTAGATCTGGAAACAATTGAAAAGCAATAGCTCTGGAACTGCATGACGCCATTCTTGCAGAGTCACCTTTCAACTTTTCAGTGTAGAGCTGTTCTTTAAGATTGAAGGATTATATATGTTTAGAATGTAGTGGTATTGTTAACCACATTTCTGGACATATATTGCATTCATTCTGTTTGTAGAAATTCAATTGATTTCAGCGGAAACTGTGTGCATACACTCAAGACTCTGTATATACATAGTATGTTCAAACCATGCATGCAGTTTCCAGTAAGATCAATGGAATTTCTGCACTCATAATGAATGTAGAATACTTACAGAATATGACTGGTAATATCAATAATTACCAAGCATCCATATAACACTTACATCTTCAGGCTGCTGTACAAATATTACCTAAGCCTATAGCTATTGAAAGCAATTTGAGTGCTTTGCCCTCACCCTTCAATTAGCTTTTATTGTTTATTCAGGTGCAATATGGGAGCTGAGTAGGGAATGGTTGGAGAATTTCAGAGAAAAGCTAAAAATATCCCATAACTTCAGCAGAGGAAGACACAATAGAGATTCCTCAGGATAGGTTTTGCCTACCATCTTTTCAGTCAGATGCAGCATGAATGCTACACTGTGCTATCATTGGACCTGATTGAGCACACATGGTCAGTTTTGGTATTTGCTCAGGAGACAAGAGATTTCACCTAGGAGAAATGAAAGAATATTGAGGACTTTTCATTACAAGACCTTTTAGTGAGAGACAGTTCTCCCTGATTCCTTCCTACCTTCTGTCAGAGAAAAACAAGTCCTCACTCTGAGTTTGAAGCAACAAGCAACATAGGCAGCTTTATTTTCGAGCAGTTGCAAATGCATGGGAGAGTACACAGGGGCAGGTCTCTGTTAGATAAATAGTTAAGGCAAGCTTTTATACCTTTCCTCGCATACAATAATGAGCAACAGCTGTATTTTGTTATAGATATTTCTTCCTGATATCTCACTTTTCTCATTAATTTCTGCTACAGTCTACATTCCATTCTTATCTAACACAAGGTCAAGGGGACAAGAGATTTCAAGGTCAAAACAGTATCTCTTAGTGTCTGTTCCCATTCATTTTCTTGCTTTCTACCCATCTAGGCCTTCAAGTCTCGCATTATTAGAGTCAGTGTCAGCCTGACTTTGTTAGCTCGACTCCTGCTCTATTCCTAGACACTAAGATCTCTATGTTTAAATTCTCTTTATCCCTTTCTCCGCTTCTAGGTATCCACAATGCCAGGACTCTCCCTCTGGAAGAGGAGAGTTGGACATGGCTGTTTCTGGAGCCTGGCAATGTCAATCAGTATTGTTTAGTGGAGTTCTCTAAAAAGTATTGTTTTGAGAAAGCAAACTTTTGTTTGCTTGTTTTGATGCCACCTTTGCACTCCCTTTCTGAGCTATCCCACAATTCAAGATTCAGCCCATTAAGTGGAGGGACTTGTCAAAGTTGAAATTGTAAATCAGAAAAAGATTTTGGGTCTGGACTTACAAGTTTTTACTAATGAGATTGTCTGTTACACAAGTGTTCTGAAAAAAACCAATGTCTCTTTGTGAGAGTAATGACAACTCCCAGGATAAGGGGTTGGATAAGCTAATTTTAGGTATCCTTTTATGTTCTAATCATTCTCTGGATATTATAAGCAAATCATTTTGCTTATAGGTTAGACAAACACATCAGGGATGGTCTAGATAATAGTTAGACCTGCCATGAGTGCAGGGGACTAGACTAGATGACCTCTCCAGGTCCTTTCCATTCCTATGATTCTATGATTCATTTTTTATCTTGTTGTTTCTTGCATTTTATGATAGAATAATAATAACATTAAAAAGAAGACTAGAAGAGCATCCCTCCATCCCCATCCAACCTAAAACAAATGATGCTGCTAGTGTACAGAAAAACACATCTGGGCCAAACAGTCCTGCCTCTGGATTCATTTCCAAAATAACCAGCTAGATCCTCAGTGCTCACTCCAGCCTCCTTATGCTGCTCCTCCAATGCATAGCGGCTGGAAAGCTGCCCTAATAGAGTAGCTAGGGAAATTATCAGCTGGGACAGAAATGGTGAAGCCACCTCTTTGCCATCCCCTTGGTATAGGGAACATGTTGTGGGGGGATGGAAGGGGGAATGGAGCATGTTGCAGTCCCGTGATGCTTGCCACCATACCAGCACCTGGGAGGGCACTAGAAGCCAGCATAGGTTACAGCAGCTCTGAGGCAGCTTTAATTTATACCAGGGGACAAACTGGCTCATGACTTCCCTCAGGACCAGGAGGGCCATTGCCCTGGGTCTTACATCAAGCACGGTTTGGCCAGACATGAGGATCTGGCCCACTTCACATATGAACAAAAATAACAATGTTTTTCCAATAGAATTTAAGAGTGAAACTACAGCAGGGACAAGGCACTACCGACACTAAGAAAGTAGACATATTTCTGATATTTACCTGCATGAACTTGTGAAATTCCCCAGGGTACATCACTCTTATCAAGCTTTCCAAGAAGCTTAAAGATACTTGGAGTTAAAAAGGTGTGTTTAGTTTCTCCAAGATCTGAGCTCCCCTCATGGGAAAAAAATTGCAAAAATTAGGCCCTATCCTTGACTTTGGTTTGGAAAGTCAATTTGGCCTTTTGCCAGATGCATACATCTGAAATTCCTGGGGTCATTCCAGCTGTCATTCAACCACACATTTCAGCTCTGCTGCTATTCGGGAGGTTTAGTTCTATAATTAAAGCTCTCCGCAGAGTAATTGCAAATAGCTGTGCTTTGTCCATTTTCCAAACATTTCCATCTATACCAATTTACTTCATCTGCAACAGGTGGGCTTCTCTGAGTGAAGGTTTACATTGTTAGATGATAAGGTTGAATGTAACTCACAGCATTCACAGCACCGAGGTGAGACTATTCTCACTTCACTGCCCACACTGTACGTGCCATAGCAAGCAGCTGTTATCACATAGATGGCTTTCCTTCTCCCCTTCTTTATTTTTGTAATTTTTAAGTAAAAGGGGTTATACTGACAATCCTGGAGACTAAAATATTCTACCCACATGACAGTTATGAATCAAACACCTGCAGAAGCAGTGCAGTCCTTTTTGCATTGCACGTCCAATATTTCTTAAGCCTGAACTAGAGCAGTGATTCTCAACCAAGGGTCCGGGGTCCCCTGGGGGACCATGAGCAAGTTTCAGGGGGGCCACCAAGCAGGGCTGGCATTAGACTTGCTAGGGCCCAGGACAGAAAGCTGAAGCCCCATTGCAAGGGGCTGAAGCCTGGAGTCCCTAGCCCCACCACCGGGGGCTGAAGTCGAGTCCTGAACAACTTAGCTTTGTGGGGGCCCCTGTGGCGTGTGGCACTGGGACTTGCCCTGCTTGCTACTCCCCAATGCCAACTCTGGCTTTTATATGCAGCTTTATATGCAGCTTTAAGGAAGGGTCACTGGTATATGCAGAAAAACAGTTGTTGTGGCACAGGTGAGCCTTGGAGTTTTTATAGCATGTTGGGGGGGACCTCAGAAAGAAAAACGTTGAGAACCCCTACTCTAGAGGTCAGACGATAGTTTAGGCTTCAGATCCATTTAGTCCCTAGTCTCTCTGCTGACCATCAACCAGCTGTGGAACAGTGATGGATATATTTCTAAATAAGCAGAGAGAGAACCATGAATGTCACTTGATGACATGAATGCCTATTCAAGGAGCAGGTATCCCCTGCATATCACAGAGCTCCCCTCTGCAAATAGCACATAGAAGAGGGAGTGACACTGGTTATCATTACTGCAACTACTGTTAGCTAAGTGAAGTCGGGCCCACTCACTCCAGAGAGGAATTTTACTCATTCACTTTAAAGTGTTTTTCTGTTGGCCAGATATCTTATATATTTGCTGTTCTTGTTAAAAACAATTATATTTACAGGATTCTTGCTGCCCAGCTGATAACAGAAATCTAGTTTATCACAGGTACTCATGTGGCCCCGACAGTTTGGGAGCACCTCATAACCTTTAATATATTTTCTCCTCACAACACCCATGAGAGGTCAGGAAGTGCTATCATCGCATTTTAAACGGGGATTGAGGCACAGACTGGTTAAATGACTTGCCCAATGTCACAGAAGAAGTCTGTGGCAGAGCAGGGACTTGAACCCAAGTATTCCAAGGCTTAAATTAGTGCCCCAGTAACCAGCCCAGCCCTCTCATTTCCTTCTGATTCTAATTCCCTATTGTGAGGACACTAGAATCACTTGGTTAGCAGCTGCTGCTGATTTTTGAGGGAATGATAGCAGTAACGTGACGCTGAACTAGGGTGACCATATTTCCCTATGCTGAATTTGGGACACTTGGTAAAATTACTCGTGCTCAAGCAAGTTCAACGGCAATCAATCAGAATTATGCAGTACGAACATTGAAATTAATGTCAAATTGACTGAGCATCTGTTAAAAAGAAATACTACGTAGCTGGATTCTTTATATTTACCTTCTTATCTTTAAGGCTTTAGGGTTCACACTAGGGATGTAAATACCATTCAAAAAGTTAATTATTTAAACAATTAAAAATATGTCCTTTAAATGGTTAACTGATTAAGCAGCTGGGGCCAATCTCACTGGCTGGCACGGCTGGGGCTGTGTCTGCCGGGGCTGGGGCTGGGGCCACTCCAGCCGGGTGGCGCGGCTGGGCCCGCTCTAACCAGTGCGGGGACACTGGGGTCGGCTGGCCAGTGTTAATGCTTAAGGTGGGTTAACTGGTATATTGCTTATCAGTTAACCTTTTACATCCCTAGTTCACACAGGGAGGGGTGACACACCCCTACCCCACACAGCCCCACAGAGGGAGAGGTGACGCACACACAGTTCCGTACACCTCTCTCTCATGGGGGGGTGATCGACGACCTAACTGTCCCTGCCCGGTGCTCTCCGCCCTCCATGCCTGGCTGGACCCTGGGATGGACCTGCCTTTCCTGGTACCTGGCACCGTATCTCCTTGAGGCAACATGTTGTGGGGGAGAGGGAGAAGGAAGGGTCACATGCCCCTCCTCACCAGATTTCTGCCACAGTTCACACCAGAATGTGGCCAGCAGCAGCCTTTTGGCACTTTGCAGGAGGGAAGGGATGAGAGCTGCTTCCAGCCACAGGGGAAGAGTGGGGAAAAAGGATGACCTGGCCAGGTCTTTGCAGAGCTCATCTCTTCTCCACCCGCTCCCCTTCCCACCATGTGGCTGGAAGCAACTTGTCCCTTCCTGCCTGCACAGTGTCAAAAGGCAGCTAACACCTCCAGGCTGCTGCTGGCCATTGACATAATCCAGTGTCCTTCTGTCCCCTGGCTACAGCGCAGGCAGGAAAGGGTTAAGCCCTAAGGATGCTTTGTGCACCACAGCCCAGGGAACCTGACTGCAGGGGCTTCAGTGAACCTGGCCAGAGAGACATGGCTCAGCAAGGTAGAGTGGCAAGGGGATAGAGCAATCCTGCACTCCCTGGGGGCAGGACGCAGGTTGGGGTGTGTGTGTGTGAAGAGGGTACTAAGCCCCTGCGGCAGGGGCTGCTGTGGAGCTTGCAGGTTCTGGGTGTGAACAGGCTGGAAATCACTTAACCCCCACTACTCCAGAGCTTAGCTGAGGGGCCGAGAGGCTTCCCTGTGCCAGTGCTGTGTGGGGCTTTGGCACAGGCAGGGCTTGGCTCCTCCTGACCAGTACCCTGGGTCAGAGGATCTTTGGCTTTCCCAGGGTGCCAGCCCAGCCAGAGGCAGTAGGGGAAGGAAGGAGCCTGCTGGCCAGGCTGTTGGTGAGATGAATATGCTTCGACCAGGCACTGGTTCTCTGCACAGTACTGGGAGTGGGACGTGCCCTACCGGGGGGGAGGGGGAACAAAGGAGCAGTGGGGTTGGGAGGGATGAGGGGGCAAAGCAAGGAGAGGACAGTGCGAGGGGGAGCATGTAAAGGGCTGATGGGCGAGCAGCAGAGATGAAATGTAACCGGCCGCCGTCTAGTGCCTCCCCACACAGCCACCGCAGCTCGCAGGGCATAGCCAGTGCAAGCTGGAAATGGGATGGGGCCCTGCTGGCCGAGAGCTGGCATGCAGCGGGGGCTGTGCTGACAGACCAGCGGGGGAGCAGCCGGCCCTGTACACTGCATCTTCACCCTGCCACCAGCCTTTCACACCCATCCCCATCATCAGCCACTGGACTCTCCCCACGCACCGCTGGTGGACGGGTGGCTGGCGAGCAGGATCCGGCCAGCAGCAGGACCCACCAGTACTGATGGGGGAAAGGGAGAAGGCAGAAAATACAGGACAATTTGCCTATTTTTAAGAAAAAGTCAGGGCATTTGCAAGAGGGCTTAAATACAGGACTGTCCCTTTAAAAACATGACATCTGGTCACCCTACACTGAACAGTTATATCCCAGTGCATGTGTCACTTTTGATGTGTTTATTCGATCTCAGGTGGTCGCCATTGATGTGGATATGGCCTTTTTTGAACCTAAAATGAGGGACATCCTTGAACAGAATTGCACAGAAGATGAAGACTGTAATTTTTTCGATTGCTTTTCAAAGTGTGACCTGAGACTCAGAAAATGTGGGGCAGAGAGGGCCAACAACAACCTGCAAGTGAGTAGCTGCAGATTCATTATGCGCATATTTCCTTTTAAAAAGACCAGTCAGAGGCAGCTAAAGAATGAAACATACGGCATGAACTAGAACTGGGCGAGGTCTAGACAAGTAGGTTTGATGTACATTTATCAAACAGTTTTCTGAGTCTGCCTAAGTTATGTGTATAAACCCCTCTCTGTGCATGCAAGCTGGCCCTACCATTCACCGTTCCCTTTCTGCATGTGTAATGTCTACCTGCATGTAAGAAATGTGGGATTTATGGCCTGGTTCTCTACAAATCTAAGCTGTGCACAGATCTAGTAGGGAGGAGGAGGCTCCAGGGCTCCAGCTTCTTGATTCAAGGGCAGCTGGCCCTGGAGCAAGGTGTTCTGCTCTAACTTACCCTGCTGACAATGCCAGCAGAGGATCAGGGGTAGCAGAGCTCAGCTGTGCTATATTCTTCCTGCCTGCTTTTCCCTTGCTGTGCTTGGGATGCAGGAGTGGGTGAAGTAATGGAGAATTCTCCAGTGGGAATCTCTGGCTTTCTGGCCACTGCTCTACATAACAGAACAAAGCAGCCCTGGAGAATCTGGGCCTTGGTCTTCACTTTAGGCAGCCTCTACTGGAAACTGGGCTGACTGTGAGCAGAGAACAATTATTTATCTGCACAGTGTTTTGAAAGATAAGAGGAGCTATGATGGGAGCTACAGCATATAGTGGTCTTGTACACTGTCAGTGCTCAATAGCTAATAATAACAGAGGCAAAATGGTAATACAAGGCACCAATAAAGGCAATCTCTGTCCTGTGGAGTTTAGCAATCCCTGTTCAATTTGCTATTAGGTCACAAGTGAAATGAGCTAGGTGTCCTCCACCTGATCCTTCGTGGACATTTGCCCATATCTTACATTACAAATCTACCAAATACAGCTCAGCTACACAGGGAGGACCATGCTGGTAATGGATAGGTACAGTCAAGCAGGGTTCAATAGAATGGCCAGGGACAAGCTTGTAGAGTGCCTCATGCACTCTGCTTTGCTCTTATCAGTGTTAGAGACATTTTGAACTCAGCTGAAGCAATAGTTTCTACAGTTTACAGTCACCAAGAGGCACAAATGTCTGATTTGCAGCTCCGGAAAGACAAACTACTCTTTTACCTTTTCACAGGTCATCTGTGACAAAATATTCCGTCACTGGTTTTCTCCAAATCTCAGGGGAGCCACAATTTCCTTCCCTCTGCAGTTGCAGTTGCAAAAGGCTGTTCATGAATGTGCCAAACCAGGGCCCAAGGACTTGACACACCACCAGCAAACGTCTCTGCGTTCTCTGTCTGAGTTATACCATTTGCTGCAAGCCAGTCAAAGAGAACTTCAAAAAGCAGATGGTTAGCCTGGTGAAAACCACTGGTAACGATGATATATAATAATCATCACTGTCAGCAGTCTCTCTCTCTCTCTCTTTCCCTGCCCCTAGCCATTGTCTTAATTTTTACAGTGTATAGTTTATTTTTTTTACTATGAAAATAAAATCATGATTGAAGATGCAGTGAATGTTATTAATCCCCTTTGAGGGGTGAAATTGTTTTACATTAGATGGGCACTATTCTTGCTTGGCTTTTTGAAGTCACATTGGCTCTCCCCAGTGACATTCTGACATTGGTTGCCCATAGAGTTGTGGTCTCCTGCTGAAATAGCTTCCAGCTGAGTGCTGACCCCAGGCTGATGAGATATTTATCTGTGGATGATGCTTTGAAAATGAAAAGTGTAAATGTTTAGCAGAACTAATATTAATTTAAAAGAGAGGCATGAGGTGTTATTTTATTTCACCACAGAGTGAGGGACTGGTAGGCTGGGTTCAGGACAGAGTACTCTGCATAGACAGCTTCTGCCAGTAGGGAAGATACATAGCTGCTTTTGTACAGACTTCTGCTGCTGCTGCTCTCAAAGGCATTGCCTTTCTTTATCTTATGCAACTAGAGCCCTAGCCAACACTGCTGAAAGAAAATACATCAAGATGCTTAGGGATTGTCTAAACAGAGACATTTACCAGCATAATCATAGTGGTAAAATTATACTGCTATAGTTATACTGGTATAACTCCTTATGTGAACACTCTTATTTCTTTTCTGGTTTAGTTTATCTCATTTTGGGAGAGGTAGATGGGACACTTTAGCAGGCCACAGTGTAGTGTATCATTTCCTTCTCTTCACAATCATGAAAAATCATGGAAAAGAACAGAGAATACTGATGGCTTTTATTTAGTGCATGCACTTTTTTTTTTGGCTTTATGGTGGTATTTTAGTAACAAAAGGAATTTTGCATGAGAAGTCATGATCTGTAGTCAGTGGGACCAGTTGCATGAACAGGGATTGCAAGATTTGGAACTTAATACTGATTTCCAAAGTTCTCTAGCTGTGGAGAGTCTAACAGACAAGTTTAGAAGCTGTCTCAGTTTTGTACTGGTGCTGTGCCTGTCTGCCATTGCTGGCAGAATATGGGACTGCATAAATGAGGCAGAAACCTTCAGAAACAAACATTTCACATTTTTTACTACAATATCATCAGATGGGACTCTCCAGTTTTGAATCTGGCAGCGCTGGGTTGGGGACGGATAATAATACTTGTTGGGGCTTGTCTATATGAACCCTTTGAGGGCTGTTTACACTGAAAACTTAAAGAGGCACTTCTGAAAGATGTAGTTAAACTGACCTAATCCCCAGTGTAGACAGGAAGAATTCTTTTGTCAATCTAGTTACTGCCTCTCGGGGAGGTGGTTTATCTACAGTGATATCTACAGGCAAATGTAGGATAGATTTACACCCCAGTATTTTTTCCTCTTTGAAACTGCTTTACAAACATTAGTCTTCACAACAGGCCTGAAGCTTGCCAGAAAACTATTTTATCCATAGGCCTTGTCTAGCAGGAAATGGGTATTCTTTTTAAAGAGTTTTGGCTCATGTGATTTTAAACACCTCTTTACACCAAAAAATGCGTTAGGTGGTTAGGAGAAGTCAAGGATTCCTCATGACCAGCTAACATGTTCATAAGGGTGTTAAATCCTGTCTATATTTGGTGCTAAATCATGTAAATCCCAAGTAGTTTTTCAGATTATGTTAGGTTTTACACCAGAGAGAATGAGGTTAAAAAACTTGCCCAGGGCAAGGCCAGAGAATTGAGCCAGGATTAGAACTCAGAAATCTTTGGCTGGTAAAACTTTGCTTAATTCACAACTTTTTCTAAGAGATCAAACAGACATCTAAAAGAAAATAATCCTCAGCTAAAGTAGGAAATGTACCAAAAAGCCTAGGCCCTGTCACAAAGCTGAGGTCACCCACGATGTCATTAGAAAATGTAATGAAACTGATTGAGAAGAAACAAAATCAAATAGGATGGACTCTGAAATCACTGAACTGAATCAAAGAGAGACAACTGCAAGACAAATGCATTAAAGATTGTGAGGTGGTCAGATCTTATGTAACAGGAGACAGACAAGTACCATAAATAGAAAGAAGGTGGACAAAGGGACGAAGGAAAAGTCAGGGAAAAATAGATTAAAAAAAATATACAGCTCAGCTTCTGGTTTGCTCCATGTGTAACGCTGCCCTCTCGCAATTGGCCAAGGTCAGGTGCCTTATTTCTAAGAGATGGAGATGGGGGCAGAGAACTGTTAGCTCAAATGGCACCGGGCTGTGGGGCTTTTAGGACTAGGATAGAGAGCTCTGTTACCCATGCTGCATGGGTGCAGTAGAGATCTTTGCCCTGACCCACCTATGGGAGCTGGATCAGGCCCCATAAATAGCCACCGATTTATCACACTTCCCACCAACAAAACTGCCAGTATGTCACAGCAAGAGGCAATGATGGATCTAGAAAGATCAATTGCAGCTTATTGTGCATCCCCCCCACCCAAACGCAGCAGATACCCTGAGCACAGACCCCATCGCAGACTGGTTTCCCCATTGTCATCATTTCCTTCTCTCTTTCTGAATCCAGAAAATACAATAGAGGAGCAACAACAAAATCAATTTTTGACATTTTGTGGCAATATTGCACTCCACCGTTTACCATCGTGGGTTCCCTTTTATAGCCTCAGGTTTGCTTTCGGTGCAGTGGAGTGAAACAAGTGTTGAAATGGGTATTTAAATCTTAAAACAAAACACAGTAACAAGATCTTGGAATAAACCTTACTTGGTTCCCAAGGAGACTGTCTCTCCTTGATGGGGTTTAATAAGTGAAATCATTTATGAACATTTTCTGACCCTCTGAGAGCTGAGCTGTAGACCACCTTCACCTGACATGGACCTCAGTCTAACCCATCACATTCTTCCCCAGCTCATTAGCTTTTGCTTAGTCTTTTCAGGTTACAGAAAACAAGCCTCATGAATGATCAATACCTCAGAAAATATTGAGTAGCAAAGCAAATGGATCATTTGCACTTGGCAGGGCTTTAAGGTTGCCTCAAACTAAAGCAGCAGTCTCCTGTTCCCTGGGTTTTGGTAAATCTTCACTGGCAATTGGAAAGTCTAGGAGAACCTAATAGATTGTAAGAATACAATGGGCCTGCTTCTCCATTGTCCTGCCCCTTGTGAAGTCATTTAAAGTGAGAAACCGTGCTTCTAGTCACATGAATGGCCATTACGGATTGCATGGGGTTTTACACTTGCTTTGCACCAGAGCAAATGACTGAAGATGTAAGGCAGTGGAAAAACCAGGCCCTGTGGCTCCATAGGATGGGGCAGGGCAGGGAAATAGGCCTTCTCATTGCTTGTACCTAGTGTAGCCACTTACAGTTGTGCAAAGTGAATGTAAAATGCAGCCAAATCAAATAGGAGCATTTTACACCTACTGTGCAAGTTGAAAGACAGCGACGAATCAAGCCCAACTGGGCATATTCAGTCTTGAGAAAAGAAGACTGAAGGGGGATCTGAAAATCTTCAAATATGTTAAGTGCTGTGCCAAAGAGGATGAGGATCAATTGTTCTCCAGAGCCACTAAAGGTAGGACGAGAAGTAAACAGCTTAATATGGTGCAAGGGAAATTTAAGATTATAGATTATGAAAAACTTTCTAACTAGAAGCACAGTTAAGTGCTGAAATAGGTTACAGTGAGAGGCTGTGGAATCTCTATCATTGGAGATTTTAAAGAACATCTGTCAGGGATGGCAGTGCAGGGGCATGGACTAGATGACCTCTCAAGATCCTACATTTATATGATTCTATGTAACAGTGTACTTTTTTAAGTGTTGATGCATTATAATCTTACCCAGGCTTGGACCCCTGAAGAGTAGAGTGAGTGATCTGATCCTTTTAAACTCTGTGATTATTTTTTAAACACCAAATTGTGTATGATAAATGGTGAAGGCTGCCAGGATGATATGCATATGATCCAGTGCATATGATTCAATGCATTTCAAAAGTATCTGCTGCTAGTGCTTTTAAAATGCATATAATCCAAAAGTATATTATGAATACCTCTCATTTTAACTTGCTCCTTCTTTATGAGTTAGAACTATAACCGAGTTAGAAACATAACTCCCATCTCATTTAAGTTGGTCATGATTTCTCCATGGTTAATTCTATAACAGGTAAGGACCAAATTTTCTCGAGTTCATTATGGGTTCTTTTAGAGGTACCATATATGTGCCTTGTTATTTAACTGCCACATCACAGATGATATTGCAAAATCACTAGGGTTTTGATAGCCAGTGGTTGAAAACTCGACACCTTGTTATTCATGATTTGTTCTACCAGGAGCACCTAGGAGCCCCAGTCATAGACCAGGACTCCACTGATGCTAGGTGCTGTACAAACATACATAGAAAGACAGTCCCTGCCCTAAGGAATTTACCTTGTAAGCAAAACATCACTGGAACATTTCAGTTAGATTGCCTGGTGTAGTTAACTCACATGGAAAAACACAGGCCAGGCCTCTCTCATTTCACCTTAATTTATTAAACTCACTTTCCTAGATCCCACACAAATATGAATCTGCCTTATTTATATAACCCTGTGATACATGAAGGGGTGGAGTAGCTCCCTTTCATGGACACCCAGACAGTCATGGTGTCTGTTCCCTGCTTGCTTTACCTGTTAACCCTTTACAGATAAAGCAAGCAGAGAAGAGACACCAAGAGGGATTTGACTGCTAACTGGCTGGCTGGGTGTCCATTGGGGGAGCTACTCCCCCCACTCCCTTCATATATCACAAACCCACATCAGCAGCATCTAAGTTACAGAAAAGAGCAAAGGCTGATTCTTTTTAAAAAATGGGGATTTCAGCTGGATGCAAATACCTGAAAAAAAATTACTTGTCTGGCCATTCCATGCACACTCTTGTCTATTTTATGCTTCTATGTTTTATTTAATTTAAAAAAACAGCACTGGGTTGCTTCTCCACTCAAACACTAGAAAGTTGTTCACCACTCCAAATCTGCATGTTCATGCAAGAGCATTGGGTTTTTTTGGTGGGTTTTTTCATTTCTAAGTGGACTTTATTTTGGGGCATTCCAGCTTGTGCTATTAAAAGATGCATCTGATACAGATACATCCCAATTTCCTAATAGAATCAGGTTCTTTCAAGACCTGATTTTGAAATCTCTTCACTGGCTACCAATTTTGTTAAGCTTAGAAAAAGTGGCTGTGTGTGTTAACCCTTAGAACATTGCCATTTTCCACAATAGTGACAAAATAACTGCATAAGAGGACATATGCACAGTTTCCAAAGAATTAAGTCTGTCTCTCAGGTCCATGGGCATTAAAAACACTATTCTGCTCTTTTAGAATTACCCATGGACAGCTGTCAGTGGCTACATATACACTATATGGATCTGGGGCCTGATAAGCAGAAGAGCTGAGCACCCACCCACCTTGTTGACTTCTGCCAAGCTGGCCTCTATAGTCTATCTTCTGCTCTAAACCCTCTTTTAAGGCCATCCTCCCAGGAGAGGAGTTACAAAACAGAAATACAGATATTTTCCATTTGGCCCAATATTATGTATGTGCAAATGAATGCTATGGAAGGTGTGTATATAGCAGCTCTTTCCCTAGAATTAAGACTACAACTGACTCTTCACCAAGTTCCTGTATGTTATACTGTATATATGAGGGAAAACAGAACCACCCTCAGGAGAAAATCTCTAAAGAGCTATATAACCCCGGCCTCCTTCTTCTACCTTCAACATTCAAGTAATCAAAGGAAGTTAATTCCTATGAAGCAAACACAGCACACACTTACAGTATCTCCATAAACACAGCAGGATAGTGGATATCGATAAAGCTGCAACACTTTCATTTTCCCTAGTGTGGTTAATAAACATATTTAAAATGTGATTTAAAATGGCTACAAGAACATAAAATATTGAATATAAATAATGACAAATGAACAGTAATAATGAAATATACTCAGCCAAATTCAGCTCTTTTACACCTGTGAAAACCCACTTACATCACGGTTTTCAGAGGTGTAAAATAGTAGACTTAGATCCAACGAATGTCATTATCAAAACACTCTTAAGATATCGGATGAATTGTATTAAATTAGGCCAATGTAATATCACTGAACAGGCTTCACATAATGCAAGTAAACTGTATACATCCATTGCCCTTAAAACTAAAGAAAGGTTCGGATCATATAGTGATAAGCACTATAGAAATACCTATAAAATAGAAATTGCATTAAATACCCTGGGCCATATCCTCAGCCTCACTTTATCCTATTCGTATGATCTTTGTTTTGTATAAATACATGTATTGTCACATGTGACACGTGGGAGAAAATCCAGCGTTTAGGCTTGACTGATCTCACTCTACACTGGTCTACTTTTTGACTTTATTTACTTCTGATTTACATCAGTGTGAGAGCAGTATGACAACAGGATCAAGTTCCATATATTTAAGAGAAAAAGGTAGGAGTTATGTGGATAATCATCTAATTTAAATTACATGGCATGTTACAGGCCAGATCGTCCTTTCTTTTCAGCTCATAGCCTTATGCAAGAGGCAGCACATAGCTGTACTACTCCAAAAGTAGTCCAAGTAAGGCAGTATGCCACAACTAGCATGTTGCTACTATCAGGAATCAGCACCTGCAGCATAGCCAGTCTGGAAGCAGAGCCAGTCTCCAGGCTACCTAATGAGCGCAGTTGGCCTGTAGTAGGCTGCCTGATTGGCTACATTGCATGATCGATTGGAAGAGTCAGCAGTCTAGTGCTTAAGCCCAGTGGCTGCTCAAAGCATTTGCTCATGGCTCTATGTCTGCTTGTTTCTAGTCCTGCCCCTGCCTCATTCCAGGTAACCTGGTCCTGACCTTTGGTGCTGATTGGTGCTCCAGCCACTGAGTGTGACTACCGATGACCTGGTTGCTTGAGAGCTACCCTCATTCCCCTTCTCCTCTTCATCCAATTCAAGGACAAGGGAGGAAGTACTGGGTGTGCAGCTACTTTTCTTTTCCTGCACCTGAAGCAGAGATGTGGTAAGATCACCTTGGGATAGGTGGGTGTGAATAGCTTTCTCCTCTTTATGCCTCTGTGCAGGCATGTAGAGGCAGATCAAGACCAAGACCTGACCATAGATGCTGGTCAAGACTTGTTGGTCTAATGTTTTAAAAGTGACTAATCATATGGGTGTCCAACCCAAAGCACCTTAAAAAGGCCTGGTTTCCAGAGGGCAGGTGCTCAGCAATTTCTGCCTCTTTAATGTGTCTTAGGTTGGGCATCCAAGAGCATTATTCAGTCTTGAAAATTTAGGCCATTAAGGGAAATGTAATTGAAAGTATGAAATAAAATGGGGTTTATTTAAAAAAAATCTTCTGAACTAAGAAGAAATTGCGGCAGCAGGGCTAGATAGCTCAGGAGATTGGCAGTGAGCTGTGTAGTTTTATACTGCTCTAAGAAAGGTTCAAAATCAGTAGTGGTTCATTGATTCAAATTCAGTAGTGAGCAAAAGCTATCTAAGAATTTCTCTGTAGACTCTATGGCAGGGGTTCTCAACATTTTTCTTTCTGAGCCCCCTTCCCATATGCTATAAAAACTTCACACCCCACCCAGGGCTGGTGCTTCCATTAGGTGACCCTAGGTGGTCGCCTAGGGTGCCAGGATCCGGGGAGCGCACAAAATGCCACCCCCGAATTCTGCCTAGGTCGCCAGAAACTCTGGTGCCGCTCCTGAGCCCACCTATGCCACAACAATTGTTTTTCTACCTCTCCAGTAGATTAAAAATTGCATTAAATTGCTAGTTATATAGTTAAACACACACATATAATATAAAATATAAAAGGATAATATAGGTACAAAAATAAAAAACTGAATATTATATTTTTTTCCTTACTCATCATGAAACTTATTGCTGGTGCTGACACAATGTCTGGGTGGCCCGCTGAAGTGAGTCATGGAGTGGAGGTGGTACCACTGTCCAGGACTGAAGCCTGGTTTATTTTGACAGATTCCTGAAACCTTCTTTCAGGCCCGCCTGGGACTGCAGACTCCTAGTGGAGAACTGCTGCTTTATGGGCTATGGTGATTTTAGCCCAGTTCCTGTGGGAAAGATGTCTGCATTGCAAAAATCACCACCAAAACTGTCTTAAAGTGGCACCTTTCTCAGTCTAATTAAAAAAGGTAGCAACTAGAAGGATGTGGAGATGGAATTAGCTTTTCATTACTAAAGATGGTCCTTCCAAGTGGAGACACATTGTCAGGGTGGGGTGCTCGCGCGCGCGCGCGCGTGTGTGTGTGTGTAAGCTCATGCTGCAAAGCTCATGCTGCCACTCTCCATTTTGTTCCTTGTATGAGAATAAAAGATCACTTCATTTTGCAGGTCTGGCATCTTTGAGAGGCACTACATTCCTATCAGGAAGGATAATAAAAAGAAACAAATGCAGTAAAGTCAAAATTCTTGCTGCCTTAATTTCTCCATTTTCCTGTAGCCCGGGGGTTGTTGACAGCCTTTGCTGAGAAGAAACTATTTTCATAATATTGTCTGTTCAAAACAAGATCATATAGGTGAATTGAATACTATTTGCTTTTAATGGGGAGATAAATAGACTGCACTGAGTAATAGCTACATAATCCTGGAGTTTCTCTGAAAAAGATAAAGGAAGAGTTGTTTGTGTTCAGTTTTATCAAATTTTAAATTAAGTTACCGAGGAAAGATTAGGGTAAAGCATCATTTGACATTAAAGAGGAAGAATAATGCCAAATCCATAGGTACTGACTTTTTCAGGACTTTTGTACATATGAGAATAAGATCTGTAAATTATAAAATGATATTGAGATCCCTTCTAAGAGACCTTCACCCTGCCATTTCTCTGTCCATCCATTGTACAAGAGATGGTATTGTTCTAATAGTTTATCACCATTATTAAAGGCTTGAATACACTTGAATACACTTGCTTTTCCCCAAAAGAAGAACTAAATATAGCTGATACAGAAATTCTTTTACAGCAGCTATGCCAAGTTGTTGTTTTTAAACACGTCTGTGCTGAGAAGAAATGGGCACGTATCCATCTTGCCTTCCGGCCAAGCCATTTAACCAGAACTGGGAATGCTGACAAAGTTTCTCAGTTTCTCTCTCTCTCTCTTTCTCTCTAACATAATTGTATAAAATAAAGGAACCCTTTCCAGCTACCAATAGGGAAACAGAAAGCCACAAAATGGTCATTAAAATATTATGCTGCACAATTTTTTTCATCATATTCATAGTCATTTTAATATACTACTGAAAGAAGCCAACAGTTGTGCCGCAAACATGCTTTCACAGTTATAAAAAGGGGTAAATGTCAATATGTAAATCAATAACTGGCTGGATGCCATTGACTTCTGGATGGATAGCTGAAGACTGGAATCTTGCTGCTGTTATTGTGTCCTGCTCACAATGGTACAGAGCCAGTGCTAAATAACCAGTGTTGTTACTAGAAGGAACCAAGCACGACAATGTATTTTCCACTGCATGTATCCAGTGAAGTGGGTTTTAGCCCACGAAAGCTTATGCCCAAATAAATTTGTTAGTCTCTAAGGTGCCACAAATATTCCTCGTTCTTAATGCAAATCATTAATGCAATGGAGAAGGGGTAACCAGATTACTGGTTCTTCATGCAAATCATGAAGCCCCTGATGAACATTTCTGCGCATGGCTGCTTCTTGTAATCAGCCATGGAATTTAATGAGGCATCTGCAGTTTATAGATAGCCTAGTTCCAGCATAAATTGCACTCAGAATGCGATGTCCGCTTCTTAAAATTCATCAGTAAACCATAAACTAGAAAGAGCTCACTACAGCACACAGTGCGTCCTATCAGTTTATAATTCCAAGTAACCATATTCCCCAGATAGATCTAAAATGAAATTGAAGGTTAATTCAGAGATCAGCATGGTCTCCTAAGTAGCAGAATAGTAAAAGGAAGGAGGGTAGTTATTTTGAGTTAATATGCTTTATTCATATTTGATTTTATGTTTTATAAGTGAAATAGCCACTGGAGTCAATAGATATTTCTGACAAGTGACAAGAACAATTAACTCTTTGTACACCTGACCCACATCACATGAGTTGGGTCAAGAAATAAAGCTCAGCCTCGTACGAGTACTTCTAGGTATTGCACCATTTCTATAGTCCTGAATTCAGTAGTCTGGTTACCCCTTCTCCATGACTGATATGTTCCTTGCAGCCTCATTAAGCTCACAGACTTGTTTATAGTCAGCAGTAATTCCCAAATGTCAGTCCAGAAAAAATGTCTGCCCTACTTTTCCACAGCAGAAGCACAATTTGAGGGAACGAGTGGCTCCCCCCATGTCCTGGGTGAATGGTCTCCTCTTTCCTTTGCTCCTAGCTTTACTTTTCTCCAGTGCCTTTGGTTGTTTCCCACCTGCTGCTGCTGCTACTGCTGTAGTGGTTACTATAGTGGCTTTGCATCTAGTTCTTCTTCCATCTGCTTCTCCTCCAGCAACTCTGCTTCTAAGTGCATCTCAGCCAGTGCAGACAGTTGGTGTCAGCTCATCCATCCCTGAACCCCTCATGAAGCTGACCTACGTGCATCTTTAAAAACAGCAGCGCTATTAACTCTAAGGCCTGGTCTACAACTAAAAATTAGATTTGACCAAGCTACATCGCTCAGGGCTGTGAAATATGTTGCGCTCTGAGAGACATAGGTTGACCTAACCCCCAATGTAGACACAGCTAAGTCAGTGGAAGAGGTCTACCACCTCTCAGAGAGCTGGATTAACAATATCAATGGAAAAACCCCTTCTGTCAATGTAAGAAGCGTCTACACTATGGCACTACATTGCTGAGTTAGATGCAGGACTCACTGAATTAAATCTATAGCCAGTGTTATGTAGGAGGTCAGTTTATGTGATCATAATGGTTTCTTCTGGTCTTATGGTCTATGAATCTATTCCTAGCTTATCAAGAATGGCCAGGCTCATGGTCTGTGGCATTATCCTCTCCCAGGGCTCTATATGTTGCTTGTGACTCTCCTGTTAGGAGTGGAGTTGGACAGTCCAGGACTACTCTCAGTGAGCTGCAGTGGCCATCTAGCTGAATATAATCAGACATGCTTCTGGATTACTATCTAGTTCCATTTTATCTGGGTGTACTCTTAAGGCTTGCAGGAAACTTAGGTTGTAGTTTATTACAAGTAATCAATAAGGATAACCAATATCCCTCCCTATAGCTGCCCTTCTGCATTTGTGGAATGCAGATTTTATTGATTAGAAGATGGGATGGAATGTTCTTTGCAGCACTTTGAAATAATTCGACAACATCTGCTAAAGAGGAGTCCCTCTGAAACAGTGAATTCACAGAAAAATAAAAGGCTTGTTGCTAAGAATTATAGATATTGTCAGCTACTGAGTAAGCAGCTGGAAATCACAGGCATTATTCCCTGAATCTATAATACATTCCAGGCTTTATTATCTTGGACTAGCATATGTTATTGCCACAGAAAAGAATTCTGTCAAACTTCTTCATGTGATCCATTCACTAAGTGCGTCTCAAGCTTCACAGGAAATTGGCTATGAATTATTTTGTAACCATTGACTACGGCATGTTGACTTTAAACATCTGGGATTAATATTTGAAGTCTTGGTCTAATTTTGCCATAACCTGTAAATATCTGACACTCGCCTTAAAAATTTTCCTGGAATGGCATCCCTTGGAGATTTTTAACACATGTTATAAAGTGTAATCTGTGTTAAGATTGAGCAGTACTTCTACAGGATAGAAAGGGTGAGGTAGATTTGTATTGTTAGCTATTAGAAATACATTTAACAGCAGTAGGAAAAAAGTAAGCTTCATTCTGCTCCACTTCTGTTGTTGAATATAGTTTACTTGTCAGTTTTATGTCATGTAAACATCTCATTCTCCCACACACACACACAAATGTACAGTAGTCATGTTTCACTCACCAGAACCTCAGCTGATGTAAATGGACATAGCCCCACTGAATTTAATGGCGTTGCAGCTATTTACACCATCTGAGGATTTGGCCTGAAGTGTTTGAAGGTGGAAGTGTGGCATATTGCCTAATCCTGGCACAATGACTTCATGCTTAGTCAAAGCAGATGCACAAACTGATCACCCTTATGCGGTCCATATCGGGTGGCTGACAATCACTGCTTTAAAGACAGTGTTCCTATAGCAGCCTCTCACAAAAGGGTTTAGGTAGAGCTGGTACATTTTCGGCAAAAAACTGAAAAAAGTGAAGAGTCTTCATTACTTTCCACCTTTTTTTTTGCAGAAATTTTCCAAACAGAAAATATCAAGCTAACTGAAAATAGAAAAAAGCTAGCAGAAAATTTTCATCTAGCTCTAATTTCAGGGAATAATTTTATGGAGGCTTCAGACGGGGAAGTCTTTTTAAACAACCCTGTTCCACTGCACATATTGACTCTAAGATGGATACCTAGAGAGGAATTGTGGGGCAGATTGTCACCTGATGTGATGTGGCATAATTCCAGTGAGTTCAATGGAGTTACACTGATTTACACCAACTCAGGTTCTGGCCCTGTATACACATTTTTGTTCTGGCACAACACGTGCTACTGCTCAAGGCAGTTAGAAATGGAAAGAATACGGGATCACTGATCTGTGTTAATTCTTTTGTGGATGTCTTGTAAAGAGGCAAGTTGGTTTTGAATAACAGGATGTGAGCAAATGGCATTTCTACCTTTCTCCAGACAGAATATAGAATCCATCTAATATCTTACATACTAGGTTTTGGCCTTCCTTAAATAATAACAAAAGAACACAAACCTCAGCTCTTTCTCCCCAAACCTTGCCATTCTTAGCTCTTCATGGTGAATTTCTGTATTTCCATCCCTCGTAGATTCTGACCAGAGGCTTACACCACCTCTTTTATATCCTGGTGAGCCAAGAAGTCACATTTGTCACAATGAGTCAGCAAAATTTACTCAGCTTTACAAGAGAGCCCTGTGAGGTTACTCATTTTGCCATCTGTTAAATGGGGCCATAAGGAATCCCAGGGTTAGTGGCTGATTTCTAAAGACTGAAACAAACAAACATTTTATAAAATACATGTTGGTTGGCTATTTATTTTTAGGAGATTTAAATGTGAAGTTTTTTCATATTTCATGCTGCCAAATGCTTGCCTTGTTATCTGCCTGGGAACTTAAAAGACCCCATCTCTACAGTATCCGAGTATCTCACAAACATTAATGGATTTACTCTCATACCACTCTATTATCCCCCTTCCTTTTTTTTTTTATACACACCGATGGGGAACTGAGGCCCAGAGAGATTCCAGGTCACTAAGTGCCTATCTGCACCTTGAGATGTCTAAATATCTTTGATATCTGACCCTAAGTGACTTGCTCAAGGTCACAAGAACAGGGGCTTAGAACTCAGATCTCCCCCTGATGGGTGATCTGACCACCAGGCAATAAGCTACTCTGAGGTGAGGAACTTTCAATCTCTCCTGGTGAAGCTGTACTACTTTGTAGAAATACTTAACAATTCACTGTGCCAAAGAGCAAAATAATGACTTTATAGCCTAGAGATTAAAGTATCCCTCAGGGAGTGAGGTAGAAAAGTTGAATTCAAATCTCTTTGCCTGATTCAGAGGCAGGAGTTGTGGATTCAAGTCTCACTCTCCTCCCCCAGGTGAGTACTTTAATCACCAAGCTATAGCAGTGGTTCTCAAACTTTCACACAGCAAGATTCTGAGTGAGACACCTCACCCTTATAAATTAAAAAAACACTTTTTTAATAGATTTAACATTATTATAAATGGTGGAGGAGAAACCTTGTTTGAGGATGGAGGCTGACAGCTCACAACACTCCCCCCCAAATAATAACGTCACAGCCCCCAGTTTGAGAACCCCTAAGCTGTAGAGATGTTCTCACTCTCTTTCACTTTGGCCCAATGTATATTTAAAATAGTGTATTGATAAATAAAATAAGTATTTATACAAAGGTAGAACCTGAATGGCCTAAGCCCTCATAGTTAGGGCATTCATGTAGGAGAGGGGAGAGGGAAGTTCAAGTCCTTGCTGTAGTGTGAAGAGTCAAACCTGGGTTTCCCAGGCAAGTGCCCTAATCATGGTAATAAAGGGACACATTTGTTTGGCCTGAAATGAACTTTCCCAATTTGCTGTCAAATTCAGAATATTTCTGAACTGCATTGACTATTTCTACTGATTTTTCCATTTGCTGACCGACCCGAAAGAATCAAACATCTGCCCAGCTCTCCTCCTGAGTTCCAGGCCTTAACCACCAAACCATCCTTCCTCTGTGCCTGGTTTGCATTACTTTGTTGTTGTGACAACATATACCCTGCACAGCACATTAGCGCAGAAGCTATTGCTCAACACAGTGGTTCTAAAACTATGGTCTGTTGCTCTCCTGTGGTCTGCAGAATGGAACAGGGAGTGGTGACTTGTTTGGCCAGGATCCCTCTACTACACAGTACTCTAAAGAATGAAAAAATTACAGTGGAGAACAACTGGCCATCTTACTTTCATGAGGAAGCAAATACAGCATTGTGATCTGAGTTTATAAATTGGAGACAACATTACAAAAGGAAGATGGTGGTGAACTCTGTTGGATTGTGCTTAGATCACTCCCTTCACCTCAATGTTTCTCATAGACACCGTGATCTTGGATGTGATCAAAGAGAATAAATGGTGAAAAAGAGCCAGCTTTGGATGAAAGAGATGGAAATACACTCTCCCATCTGTGGAGTCACAGTAAGGAGTCTCACACTGATACCATTGGAGAATACCTGGAACACTGCATGAAGAATTTGAAACTTGACTAAATTGTTAGGTTGAATTATTCACAGGCATGGAACAGAGCCAGTGAAAACAGACAGTAATCTACCAGAAATTGTAGAACGATTCTGAGGATTAATTGCTTCAAAAAGTTCAGTGCTCCTTTAATATTAGATTTAAGATTATCTTGAGTTTTATGCATGTTTACAAGTCCACACATTCCAATGCAAGTAGCTGGACACAGAATTCCACAGGTAACGGTTGAGGGTGCTTTAATGCTGGAAAGTATATTTGTAACAATGTAACAAACTAACACTATATTTTAATATCACCCTTATGGTACTATAATTATGACTCATGTTAGTAGGGATAGCAAGTAATATTTATATAATAATTTTAATTAAAATATTGTAGTAATAAACAAAATATCATCTTGCCAATAATAAAGATCAAAGTAATAAAAGAGATTCTTTAAAAACACTATGGGGAACAGCTCTGTCAAAATCAGTTCAAGGTTTCTTGTTCTACCATTCAGTCCATTACATAAATAAAAGTGTTTTTTTTACTCTGTTCTTTATACAATATTTTTCAAAAATGTGCAGGAAATTACAGTCATTTTGTTTACAAATCAAAACACATTAAAACCAACTAGTTTTCGATAAGTGATTATGAATCATTCATAATTCATTATTGTTTATTCTGGATAATTCATACATTAGTGAAAGTACAAACTACAGCAATCTGGGCTGTAAGCAATTTCCTGCCACTCCATCACCAATAAAAGGATTGACTAATTAGTATGGTGTAACATTATTTCTATACCCTACTGGTAAACAATCAAAATTACTCAGAATCCAGTAAAACAAATTTAAGAGCTTAGGTCATGATTTTACAATGGACTCTGCATGGGCCTCTCCCTGCATCCTCCCAGATGTATGCAGGGGACTGGGCAGTCTCAAGGCCCTCACCAACTTGCTACCCAAATGAGGCTGCATGGCAAACACTTCAGTCATCTTCTGCCTCCCATGAAGTCATGAGCTTTTCCAAAATCCCAGCAATAAGGAAGATTTCCCCTCTACATCCTTTTTTGTTGCTCTTTTCTTGCTGACTTTTTTGCTTCCTCTTCTCTCTCTAGGGACTTGTATGACCCTTGTCCCCGTAGTATCTGAGTGCTTCACCATTATTCATGGATTTTAACTTGCAACATGCTGTAAGGAAGGGAAGTTATCTCCATGTTACAGATAGGGTACTGAGGCACAGGGTTGATTAAATGTCTTCCCCAGGATCACACAGGAAGTCTGTGGCTGAGCCAAAAATTGAACCTCAGTGAAGCCCAGTGCCCCTGTTCTCTGACCATCCTACCCACCTATCAACTTCCCTTTTTAGGTACTGTTCCTCTCTCCCTTTAGTTCTTTTTGTTATCTTCTGCCACTGCGTGCCTGTTTTAGTTTTGCTTTATGCTACTTGTTGTGCCTTGTGATGGGATGTACAAACCCTGAAGAGGTTAAAGGACAATACTGGCCCCAGGTTGCCCCACCCCTCCAGACCTGCAAAGCATGCTCCATCTGGAGAGAAAGCTGAAGGGGTGGCTGAGGAGGAAGATAGACCCATACTGAGGGCTCCTGAACAAGAGTGCTGAAGATGCCTGCTGAGCCCTGCGGGAGCTGAAGGTTTAGCTGTCTTTTATTTTCTATCTTCGGACTTGGAGACGTGGTCAGAGATGGATGGTAGGAAGTGACCCAGGGATGCAACTAGCAGGGCATTCCAGGTGTTAGCTCTCAGAGGGCCTTGGTTTGGAGCCCAGTACAGGGGGAAGGCCTGGGCTCCCCTACCAACTGCCCTTATTGACAGAGGGCATAAGTCTCACTTCCACCCACACTCCTTCCAGTAATGGGATGGCAAGGACTTTGAAAACCCTGAGATGAAGCTAAGCCACATACAAGGGTTAGAAACTGGACTGAAAGCCCTTCCCACTGGGAGGCAGGGCTAGAAACTGGGTGCCCTGGCCATCTGAGGACTCTATTATATGCCTGTTTTTCTTTTGTATCTCTTTGCTCAATTTCTTCTTTTTAAGATGTCTGCAAGGGAAGCAGAACAGTAACCATTTACACAGAGAGGGAAACTAGCACTACATAGTTGGGACAATCTGGCCTTAACCTGGTGTATATGGAACCAAGAGGAACACCCCAGTGCACAGGGCTAGCTCCAGGGGTTTTGCCGCCCCAAGCAGTCAAAAAAAAAAGCCACAATTGTGGTCTGCGGCAATTCAGTGGGAGGTTCTTTGCTCTGAGTGGGAGTGAGGGACCGTCAGCCAAATTGCCGCCGAATACCTGAATGTGCCATCCCTCTCCGGAGTGGCCGCCCCAAGCACCTGCTTGCTAAGCTGGTGCATGGAGCCAGCCCTGCCAGTGCAGAAGGGAGCCTCCAATGGTGCAGAGTCGGCATAGATGCTCCTGCCCTACAATCCCTTCCTTGGGCTGATCTGGGTAGGAAAATGGGGCATGGTCAGAGGACAGGGGTATGGCCAGGATAACCCTGGCTGCAGCTTTAGCTATTTAGGTAAGTTAGCAGCTGGCATAAGTTACAACAGCCATTAGGCTTTCATTAGGTGAGCTGTTTGGACAAAGTTTTTTGAAGAGTTAAAATAAGACTCTCAGGTACATCTAATAATATACAGCAACAGTTTACTTTGTTTTTATTATTTGTAAAAAAAAAAGTGCTAAATTCAACTCTTCTCCCTTCCAAAGTGATGGTGGTGTAGTTTGCAAGCCCTGTACAATAAATGTATGGAGATATACCTATCTCATAGAGCTGGAAGGGACCCTGAAAAGTCATTGAGTCCAGCCCCTGCCTTTACTAGGCAGGACCAAATATTGATTTTGCCCCAGAATCCTAAGTGGCTCCCTCAACGATTGAACTCACAACGCTGGGTTCAGCAGGCCCATGCACAAACCATTGAGCTATCCCTCACCCCTCCTGCAGTTCTTTTCTAATTGCAGTCAATTGAAATCTGTCCAAAAGTAGAAGACCCACCTATAAGCACCTTTCCTTTTCAAACTAGATATTCCTTGTGTCACAGTTTAGGGCAACTACATTAGTATACACTCATAGTCTAGCAAGGACACCCACTTTTCGGCTCCTGGCTCCTCAGCCGTCACCTCTCTTAGGCAGAGACCTGCATCTCTTGTCTTCTTGACCAGAGGCTTTTCCAGGCTGCATAGTTCTGTGGCTGTTGTGCAAAGCACTTATGTGTGTGCTTAAGTCCTACTGAAGTCAAAATTCAGCACACATATAAGTGCTTTGCCTAAATGGATGCAATCACTCATGTGCTTAAAGTTAAGCCTAAGTGTTTTGTGCCTAAGTATTTTGCTTACCTGGAGCCTTTCTCCTTCAACCAGGGCCTGCTCCAAAGCTAATTAAAATCAATGGTTTTTCCAATAACATTACAAGGCTTTGGGCCAGGCCCTTAGTTGTATCAGTTGCAGTGGAGCTACATATGAAACTAAACATACTTGGAAAAGCTTTAGTAGGCTGTGAACAGGCTCATAGTCCCACTGAAGTTGATTGACACAGCTATGTAGAAGACTAAACATACATATAGGAGATTTTTCTGGATCAGGCCCTTAATCTTTATTTGGTGCTGTACACTTCAGATATGCACAGTGGGGATTGAGATTTTGATGGCTTTAAAATTAGGGGTGAAAAGAGAAAATACACTTTGTTCTGAGTTAGCAAAAAAAAAAAAGGATGAATCTATTCTGTATTCTTTTAACTTGAAAGCTCCAAAAAGGCATAGAGAAAAAGCCTTGAAGATTTTATCCTTTCATAAAAGTAAAATAATTAAAGATTTTCACAAATTCATTTATTTTCATATAAAATATTCTATTCCAGGCATGCCAGGAAACTGTTTCAGAAGTTAGTCATGTAAGGCAAGCAGCTGTGTACTGATAACAACACACAAACTGGCCTCTCATTCTAAATTCAGTGCATAGCAATTCACTAAGCCAACAAACTGAATTTGGAATAAAATAAATAATAATAATAATAATATAATTAATATTGTTAGAGTACAATTCTTAAATTGCAACATGTACCTATTTTGCAAGAGAAACATTATAAAAATGTCTTGCAATGCCTGCAGGCTTGCAATATTTTAAAAATAATGTTCCTGTGAGTGAAAAACTACAAAAACCTTTGTTTTAATTATTATTACTTTAATAATTGAAGACTGAAGAAGAGACATCATTCACATATGCATTTTTTATCTAGAATATTTATGGGATTTGTGCTTGCTATCAAAACTACCATCACAGAATCATGATTAATGTGTAGTTTTCTCTGTGCTCATACTGTTTGCTGCAGTGTCTTTCAGAACAATTCATAATATAGCTTGCTTGCTGGCTTTCAGAATGTAATACTGAATGAATACTAATATCAGAAATATCTGGAGCAATACATAAGTTTCATGATTTTTTTGCTCTAACAACACACATAATTTAATTTTGTATTTACAATTCAGTTTTATCAAAAAATTAAAATGCAACCTTTGGGAGCAAATATGTAGGGGGGGATACATTTTGGAAGAACTGGTTGATTAAAGGGAAGTTTGCTAAGGGCTTGGCTACACTGGAGAGTTGCAGCGTTGCAAACCCACCACCAGCGCTGCAACTTACTCACCGTCCACACTTGCAAGGCACATACAGCGCTGCATCTCCCTGATTGCAGTGCTGGCTGTACTCCTGCTCTGCTTGGGGTATAAGGATTGCAGCACTGGTGATGCAGCGCTGCTCCGCAAGTGTGGCCACCAAAAGCACTGTAATTGGCCTCCAGGGTATTAGGAGGTATCCCAGAATGCCTGTTCAGCCACTCTGCTCATCAGTTCGCACTCTACTGCTCTGGGCTCAGGTGACCCACCCTTTAAATGCCCTGGGAATTTTAAAAATTCCCTTCCTGTTTGCTCAGCTAGGTGTGGAGTGCAATCAATCAGTGAATCTTTCCAGGTGACCAGGCCTCCACGCGCCAAATGAGCCCCAGCATGGAGCAATGGCAAGTTGCTGGACCTCATCAGTGTTTTTGGTGAGGAAGCTGTGCAGTCACAGCTGCACTCCAGCCGTAGGAATTACGATACCTATGGGCAGGTATCAAAGGCCATGATGGAAAGGGGCCATGACCGGGATGCGGTGCAGTGCAGGGTTAAAGTAAAGGAGCTGCGGAGTGCCTATTGCAACACCCGTGAGGGAAACCGCCGCTCAGATGCTGCCCCCAAGACCTGCCGTTTTTACAAGGAGCTGGACGCGATGCTTGGGGGTGACCCCACTGCCAATCCGACGACCATGATAGACACTTCAGAGTGTGGGGGGAGGGCAGGTTAGAGGAGGGGGTTGAGGAAACCGAGAGTGAGGGTACTGGGGTGGGGGGGAGACACCCCGGAGTCCCAGGAGGCATGCAGCCAGAAGCTCTTCTCAAGCCAGGAGGAAAGTAGTCAGTCGCAGCAGCTGGAACTTGTTGGTGAAGGACAAGCAGAGGAGCGAGTTCCCGGTAAGCAGCTTTTAGTTTCAGGATGCAAATGTTTTGGGAGTGGAGGGGGGCGTTTGGGATGCATGCATGCATGCCTAGATGTGGAATAGCCCATTGATGTGGTCTATCATGTCGCAGTAATCGGCCTCGGTAATCTCTTCAAAAGTTTCTGCCAGAGCGTGGGCAATGCGCTTGCACAAGTTTATAGGGAGAACCACTGTGGTCCTTGTCCCAGTCAAGCTAACGCGTCCGCGCCACTGTGCCGCGAGGGGTGGGAGGGACCATTGCTGCACACAGGCAAGCTGCATAGGGGCCAGGGCGGAATCCGGATTGCTGTAGAAGACCCTCCCACTCTTCCCAGGTCACCCGCAGCAGCGAAATATCTTCCAGGATTAACTCCTGTGGAAAATGTGGGGAGAGTGTTCAGTGTAGGTGCCCCCTGCAGCAGTTTGCTCTCCCCAATGCACAGAAACCCCTGCACATCCCTGAAGCAATCATTACTCACCATTTCCTGCCTCCTGTGGGTTAGGTGCGCTCTATTTGGTATGGGTAAAGTATGCTAAAGGGAAGACTGTAAACTCCTTCACTCTGTGGGAATAACTGTCTGGTTGAGATTATAAACAATGCAGCCTGTGTAAAAGTATGCTAAAGTGAAGACTGTCAACTCCTTCACTCTGTGGGAATAACTGTCTGGGTGAGATTATAACCAATGCAGCCTGTGTCCTGTTTTAACTGTTTCCATTTCTGTCTTTCGAACAGTGTCCTTGACTACTGGACTGTCCGCATCATCCACTAGGTGGAGGCTGCAGAACCTCAGGAAGAAGCCATGAAAAAGCAAAGACGACATGCTGAAAGCAGTTATGGATCACTCTGCCAGAGAGAGTAAAAAACTGCAGGACTGGAGACAAAGGGAAAGCATCCTCCGCCAGAGAAACGCAGCGGCTAAGAAGAAAAGCATGAAGCAGCTGATAAGCATCCTGGCGCGCCAAGCGGACCCTATCCAGGCGCTCGTAGCCATCCAGGCAGAACACTACTGTGCCGCCCCCCTCCCGTCCCAAAGCTCTTTCCCTTGTGCCCCAATGTCAGCTCCAAACCCCCTTGCCCAGCATCCAGGTTCTTACCACCACCAGCTGCCCCCAACACCTGTACGTTCACCAACCAGCCCTGAGAACTACGACCCTTACTCTCTGCACTCAACCCCCATCACCATGCAGTATTTTCATCCTGAAGTGCAGCAGTCATTGCACAGCACTCCAGACAGGACATATTCAAACCTGTGACTGTACAGTTTACCACCCTACCCACCCTGCCCTTTTAGGTTCCCAAAATGTTGCGTGTCTGTCAAGAAAGTTATTTTCTTTTCAATAAACGAATTCTTGGCTTTGAAAACAGTCTTTATTATTGCAGAAAGTGAAATATACCTTAGCCCAGGAAAGACGCATGCACTGCAAATCATTTTAGGAAAAACAGATTCCTACTATTGTAACCACTGCACTTCACTCTCGTGCAAGGCACCAAACATTACTGTTGTTTTTCAGCCTCAAATTCCTCCCTCAAGGCATCCCTAATCCTTGTAGCCCTGTGCTGGGCATCTCTAGTAGCCCTGCTCTCTGGCTGTGCCAATTCAGCCTCCAGGTGTTGAATCTCGGAGGACCATTCCTGACTGAATGTTTCACCCTTCCCTTCACAAATATTATGGAGGGTACAGCACGCGGATATAACCGCAGGGATGCGGCTTTCCCCCAAGTCTAGCTTCCCATAAAGAGATCTCCAGCGTCCTTTTGAACGGCCAAAAGCACACTTCACAGTCATTCGGCACTGGCTCAGCCTGTAGTTGAACCGGTCCTTGCTCCTGTCAAGCTTCCCTGTATACGGTTTCATGAGCCAAGGCATTAACGGATAAGCAGGGTCTCCAAGGCTCACAATGGGCATTCCGACGTCCCCTACTGTGATCTTCCGGTCTGGGAAAAAAGTCCCGGACTGCATCTTCCTGAACAGGCCACTGTTCCGAAAGATGCGTGCATCATGCACCTTTCCAGGCCAGCCTGTGTTAATGTCAATGAAATGCCCATGGTGATCCACAAGCGCCTGGAGAACCATAGAGAAATACCCCTTCCGATTAATGTACTCGGATGCCAAGTGGGGTGGTGCCAGAATAGGAATATGCGTCCCATCTATTGCGCCTCCACAGTTAGGGAAACCCATTTGTGCAAAGCCATCCAGAATGTCCTGCACGTTCCCCAGAGTCACGGTTCTTCTTAGCAGGATGCGATTAATGGCCCTGCAAACTTGCATCAATACAATTCCAACGGTCAACTTTCCCACTCCAAACTGGTTCAAGACCGATCGGTAGCTGTCTGGAGTTGCCAGCTTCCAGACTGCAGTAGCCACCCGCTTCTCCACTGACAGGGCAGCTCTCAATCTCGTGTCCTTGCGCCGCAGTGTGGGGGCGAGCTCAGCACATAGTCCCATGAAAGTGGCTTTTCTCATCCGAAAGTTCTGCAGCCACTGCTCGTCATCCCAGACTTCCATGACGATGTGATCCCACCACTCAGTGCTTGTTTCCCCAGCCCAAAAGCGGCGTTCCACGGTGCTGAGCATTTCTGTGAATGCCACAAGCAATGTAGTGTCACACACGCCAGGCAACTCGATATCATCGTCGGACTCCTCACTGTCACTTTGGAGCTGAAGGAATAGCTCAACTGCCAAACATGATGTGCTGGTGACAGTCATCAGCAAAGTCTTCAGCAGCTCAGGCTCCATATCCCACAGAAATTGTGCTGCACAGAGACTCACAATGGTGCCAAACGTGGACGGAAAAACTGTGACTGCTGGGATGTGAAGCGATGCACCACGGGGCGTTGCAACAGGAAGCGGAATGACCCGCACCCTTCTGTCCCCTTCCCACAACCCACAGTGCCAAAATGGGACGAGGTGCTCTGTGGGATAGCTGCCCACAATGCACCACTCCCAACAGCGCTGGAAATGCTGCAAATGTGGCCACACTGCAGCGCTGGTAGCTGTCAGTGTGGCCACACTGCAGCGCTGTCCCTGCACAGCTGTACGAAGACAGCTGTAACTCCCAGTGCTGCACACCTGCAAGTGTAGCCATACCCTAAGTGCTTTCTCCACTTGATAGGTGAGTCCAGGGTTGGAAAGAAAACAGATAGACAAATCCTGCTCTCATTAACACAGGTGTAGATCTGGAATAACTCTATTCACTTCAAAAAAGGATCTCTTGACTTCTCATCAGAATGATCAGAGCTTCTATTAAACCTAATGGTGGGGTCTCATAAGTTATTGTCAATTGATTAGACTCTTCCTGTTGGTATGCATACTTCCACCTATTCATGTTCTCTGTATGTATAAATATCTCCTGTCTGTGTGTTCCATTCTGTGCATCCGAAGAAGTGAGCTGTAGCTCACGAAAGCTCATGCTGAAATAAATTTTTTAATCTCTAAGGTGCCACAAGTACTCCTGTTCTTTTTGATACCTATGTGGATGATAGCTGTGACACATGTGACCTCATGATTATTATGACAGACAACTCTGGGGAGAACTGAGGCTTCAATCTGACCAACTAGCACACGATAAACTACAACTTGCTTTGTCTATACTAGTTTCAGAAACTAGTATAGAACATTCTAAAACACCCAAAACACATTCTAAAACACCTTATTCTAGGAAAGATATACCCTGAATTATTGTGTGTTGAGAAATTTCTGGTCCCAGAGAATTTCCAGAAAGTCTCAAACAAACCTATTTTAAATGTATTTCACATGGGATTAAATTAAAGTATATTATAGATTGAAGGAAAGCAGCATGCACTACACAACATACAATGTCTACATTTTCCAGGGGCAAAGTAGTCTATCAGACTTTGCTTGGGATCCAGGCACTCTGAATTCTGACCTTATCTCTTATTGACTTGATTTGTGGCCATGGCTAAGTCATCTAACTTCTCTGTGCCTCCTTGCATCTAAACCAGGGACAATAATATTTTCCCACTTCACAGGGATATTTATGAGGATTCATTTATTATTATTTGCAAAAAATGTTAAAGGCAAAAAACACTCTGTGATAGGTTCCATTACACATAAATATTTGAAAGTTCCTCTAGTTTATGAGGCATTAACAAGAATTGGCAACATTAAAAATCAATTTATTTATTTTATTTTGCTTTGGCTACTGACATAATAATAAAATAATAATAACAATGCTGGTATTTCAAGATGCTGTATATGAATTTTGGTATCATTTCAAATCTACCTGCTAAAGATTAAGTCACAATTGCATTGTAACTTCAAGATGAAGATCATCAGAGGGGCTAATTGGTTCAAAGAAACAAAGGATACCAATCTTTTCACATCTAGGTTAGTGTTTCAACTCTTGATGATGTTGGTACTGACTACAAACTCATTACAATCTGAAGGTTTTTAGTAGACTTAGTGCTTTGGTTGTCTCAGTCCAATTCCTAATGGACAAGTGCTCATATCTCTAAACCCATTAGATATTACTTTTGTGAGCAGGCTCAGCAGAAAGTCTAATGGACTCAGAGACAGTGTTTCCTTCTAATTCCTTTAAACTGAGGCAGATTAGTTGCTCGTCAGGAATATAGGGCTTCATTCAACCTATATGAGTCAAATATGCTAGGACCTTTCACCAGCAATAAATTCACCCCATCCCTTCCAAAATTAATGAAAAAGTAACATCTTACAACATCTTAACTGTTTTTCAGAGAAAGCTACCTTTACCCGTCCCCTACCCCGCCAACGCAAAGGAACAGAAACCTCAATCCACAAAGGTGCTTAGGTGCCCAAATCCTGATTTATGCACCTAAATCCAAGTTGTGGCTCCACTGTAATCCTGTCAAACTGTGTAGGTGTCTAAACTCACTTGGTGCCTACATTTTCAGTGTATAAAAGTTCTCTTGACTCCTACATTTCTGTCCCTGAGCCCATGCACTGATGCCTCACTCTACCCATCCAGACACTTATCTCTCACCTAAGCCCCAGAGTGATTCATGAATTGGGGAAAGATAAGCATTTGGCCACTTATCTCTTGTGTGGGATCCAATCCAATCCATAAACTGAGGAAAACCACTCACTTATTTTATCTGTGAGATCCAATCTAGCTGGCATGCACAGAGGATGCCTACTGGTTCAGATCCCATTCAAAATCTGACCACCACTGAAAAAGGAGGTGGTGATAGTATCACCCACTTTATAAATTTTAGCCCAGTGATTAGGACATTCACCTGAAATGTGGGAGACACAGATTCAATTCCCCTCTCTGCCAGGGGGTGCGGGACGAAAGAAGGAGAGAGGATTTTAAAAGGGCTCTCCCACACCTCTTACCATTGAGCTGTGGGATATTCTGAGGTGGAGTTCCCTCAGTCTGTCCACTTAACACTGTTCCACTGTGACGAACTAATGAAAGAATACTGGGGGCTGGAGACTGACTGGGTCTTCCACCAAGCAACAGAGTCATTCTCACTCTCTTTCTGGCCCAAAGACTTCAGTATTTAATGACGGTGGAACAGTCATTGGCTCAGTGAGAGAGAATGAGAATGACTCTAATGTCCATGGGTTAGGGCACCCTGTAGGAGGTAGGAGACCCAGGGTCCAGTAATCACTCTTTCATTATCCACAGTGGAACAGCCTCAACAGGAGAGAACCATAGAATTGTAGGACAGGAAGCGACCTCGAGAGATTATCAAGTCCAGTCCCCTGCACTCATGGCAGGACTAAGTATTATCTTGACCAGGCAGGCACAACATGTTGCCCACGTGGGCTCACTGTGCAGCCCGCGGGCAAGCATCAGAGTGGGGCTGCTGGGTTCCCCCCGCGCTCCAACTGCCCTAATGGCCAGAACCGCACGTGTCTCCGTCTCCTGCTCCACCCGCCTGGCATACAGCGGGTGTGTCACTTCCGGGGCCTGCTGAGGCAGGAAGCGCTGGGCACAAGACAGAGCCAGTAAGTGCTGAACAAAGGGAGGAGCACCCTTCCTGGGCCTGAGCTGCAGCTCAGTGTGTAGGGGGGGACGAGACTCCCAAATCCCCCCTTTGGTTGGGGGCAGGGCAGCTACTGCGCTGGTTGGTCCCAGGGTAGGCTCCACAGTGATCGGGGGGTGGGTGGGCGGCCAGGAAATCCCCGGGAGACGTGTGTGTGTATGTGTGTGTGTGTGTGTGTGTGTGTGTGTGTGTTGCACCTGCCCTGCCCCAACTTCTGCCCCCTTCCCTAGCCCAGGGACCATCCCCTCCCCGGCCCCTATCACACTGCCCCCACACCCCGGGCTCCCTGTGGCCCCTGTGTTTGTGTGTTGGACAGTCACATCCAATTAGGGTGACAAGATGTCCCGATTTTATAGGAACAGTCCCAATTTTTTGGTCTCTTTCTTATATAGGCTCCTATTACCCCCCACCTCCTGTCCCGATTTTTCACACTTGCTGTCTGGTCACCCTACATCCAATCCCTTCACACTGCCCCCCTTTCCCCTTCCCTTAGTTCATAGCCCCAGAAAATCCCTTCAAACTGTCCCCCTTTTTCCTTCCCTTTATTTCATGGGGGTATGATGAGCCAAGCGGGTGGGCGGGCAGTGGCGCAGAGGCTTTATACTGTGGGGGGAGGGGGATGAGGAGGTGAGCAGTGAGTCAGTGGCTGGAGCGGGGAATCCATTTCAGTATTTTAATTTTTGGTACTACTGTGTGCAGTAATATAGTGACCCCTGGGGGGTTGAAGAAGGGTGTGATGGTGGGGCTGAGCGGGGAGGGGGCGTGTCCTATTTTACTGCTGTGATCTAGTCACTTATGTGTGCCATTTCTCCCCCCCCACACACACACACCTTCCTTTTCGGCCCACAGCTGTTTCGGTGGGGGGCACAGGGGAAGAAGGGTTTGTTTCCATGGGGCGGGCAGTGCTGGGGGGGTGTTGTTTCCACAGGGCTGAGCGGCGCTGGGGCGGGGTGTGTGTTTCAGGGGGGCTAGGCAGCGCTGGGGTGTGTGTTTTGGCAGCACTGAGGGGGACGTTTTGGTGGGGCTGAGGGGTTTCGGCCCTCAGCTGTTTTCTTTGGAGTAATATGTCCCTCGCCACTTTACAAGTTGTGCAAGCCTGATCAAGACCATCCCTGACAGGTGTTTGTCTAACCTGCTCTGAAAAATCTCCAATGATGTAGAGTCCACAAACTCCCTAGGCAGTTTATTCCAGTGCTTAATAGTTAGGAAGTTTTTCCTAATGTCTAACTCAATCTCCCTTGCTGCAATTTAAGCCCATTGTTTCTTGTCCTATCCTCAGAGATTAAGGAGAATATTTTTTCTCCCTCCTCTTTGTAATACTGTAACCTTTTATGTACTTGAAAACTATTATTGTGTCCCCATTCAGTCATTTCTTTTCCAGACTAAACAATTTTTTCAATCTTCCCTCATAGGTCATGTTTTCTAAACGGTTAATAATTTTTTTTTCTCTTCTCTGGACTTTCTCCAATTTGTCCACCTCTTTCCTGCAATGTGGCACCTAGAACTGGACACAATACTCCAGATGAAGAATTACTTCTCGTGTCTTGTTTACAATGCTCTTGCTAAGGCAATGTCTATACAATGCATCTTACAATGGTACGGCTCTGCCACTGCTGCTGCCCCATTGTAAGGTGTGCTGTGTGGCCGCTTTTTATTGCTGGGAGAGTTCTCCTGGTGACAAAATAAAACCACCCCCAATGAGAGCAGTAGCTTCGTTGACGGAAGTGTGGCTCCTGCTGACAAAGTGCTGTCCACACCAGCACTTCTCATCGCTAAAACTTTTGTCATTCAAGGGTGTGTTTTCTTCACACCCCTGAGTGACAAAAGTTTTAGCAATGAAAGTGCCAGTGTAGACATAGCCTAATACATCCCAGAATGATGTTTGCTTTTTCTACAATGGTGTTACACTGTTGACTCATATTTAGCTTGTGATCCACTCTGACCCCCAGATCCCTTTCCACAGTACTCCTTCCTAGCCAGTCATATCCCATTTTGTGTGTGTGCAACTGATTATTCCTTCTTAAGTGGAGTACTTTGCATTTGTCCTTATCATTCTGAATTTTAATCCTATCCGCCAAAGCACTTGCAACCCCTCCCATCTTGGTATTGTCCGCAAACTTTGTAAGCCATTATCTAATCATTGATAAGGAAATTAAACAGAACTGGATACATAACTGATCCCTGCAGGACCTCACTCTAGATGCTCTTCCAGCTTGACTGTGAACCACTGATAACTACTCTCTGGGAATGGTTTTACAACCAGTTATACACCCACCTTATAATAGCTCCATATAAATGGTATTTCCCTAGTTTGTATATGAGAAGGTCACACCAGACAATATCAAAATCTTTAATAAACTCAAGATATATCACAACTACCGCTTCCTCCCTATCCACAAGGCTTGTTACCCCAAGGAATGCTATGGGTTCTTGACAGATCCATGCTGACTGTTACTTATCACATTATTCTCTAGGCATCTGCAAATAGATTGCTTAATTATTTGATCCATTATCTTTCAGAGTAATGAAGTTAAGCTGACTGATCTGTAATTTCCCGGGTTGTCCTTATTTCCCTTTTTATAGATGGGCACTATATTTGCCCTTTTCCAGTCCTCTGAAATCTCTCCCATCTTCCTTGACTTTTCGAAGATAATCAGTAATGGCTCAGATACCTCCTCAGTCAGCTCCTTAAATATTCTCAGATATATTTCATCAGGCACTTGACTTGAAGACATCTAACTTATCTAAGTAATTTTTAACTTGTTCTTTCCCTATTTTAGCCTCTGATCCTACCTCATTTTCACTGACATTCAGTATGTTACTCATCCATTTGCTACTAACCCTTATGGTGCAAACTGAAACAAAAATGTTATGTAACACTTCTGCCATTTCCACATTTTCTGTCATTGTTTTCCCCCCTCATTGAGTAATGGGCCTTCCCTGTAGTGTCCTTGGTCTTCCTCTTGCTTCTAATGTATGTATAGAATGTTTTCTTGTTACCCTTTATGTCTCTTGCTAGTTTAATCTTGTTTTATTCCTTGGCCTTTATAATTTTGTCCCTACATGCTTGTGTTATTTGTTTATATTCATCCTTTGTAATTTGACCTAGTTTCCACTTTTTTTAAGACTCTTTTTTGAGTTTCAGATCTGAAAGAGAATGAGAAAGTCCCACTTCAGTTTAGCTCAGAGCTCAGTGCTTAGAGGTCTTTTGTGGGAGAAGCCTGTTCAAATTCTTTCTCCCTCTCTGGCAAAGGAAGAAATTGAACCTGAGTCTCCCAAGTGAGTACTCTAACCACTGGACTAAAAGTTATAAACTGACACTGCTTCCTCCTCCTAAGGCCACTTTGTGAGTGAGGCAGGTACCTAACTTATTTCCACAAGAAATTACTTGGATGCCTAATTCATCTGATTTAAGGGGAGGGGTTCCTGTTCATTGATCACTAAGCATATATGGGCACCTCTTTGCAGCCTGGACTTAGAAGCCTATCTCTGTTAGAAGGGCAATACTTAGAACACACTCCTGTCATTAACATCTCCCACTGAATACTTTAGGCGGCTTCTCCCTTGGCTTTTGTGGATTCTCTTGTAAGTCAATGGAAGTTCTGATATTGACTTTACTGGAAGTGTACTGGGATCACAGAAATAATTCTGTAGTACAACCCATTCTGCCGTTTTTAAGATTAGTCACCCATTAGGGTTACCAAAATAGAGGTAGTTCCATCCATGGAGTGTTTGCAGAACTGGACCCTGAAAATGCCACCTTAAATATATACTAACACAAAACAGTGTAAAGGAACACTTTATAGCAGCACCGAACTTTGAGATTAATTAAACAGGAAAAAATGTAAAGACAGATTGAAAGCCACAAGGCATGCAGCAGCAACAACCCCCTAAATAATTAAACACAGCAAAATCACCTTTGCAGCTGGGTTTCTTTACTAAACTAGAAATTGGTACTTTTTTATGTGACACGAATTCCAAAACTGAACTTTTAAAATTGAATGATAAAAATCTAGACACTGGGATTTCTTCTAATAGTTAAAAACAGTTATCTAACTGTCATTCTTTTAGAATACTATGCAAAGCTATAGCACTATGTTGTAACTGAATTATTGTAAATGACTCAATTAAGATAATTAAAGACTTTTGTGCAATTATACAGCTATGCCCTTTTCACATAACAAAAAGGGTACAAAAAGAGTAATGTGCTACATCTTTTCTGCAGCATATGCTGGTACCAAATCAAACGTTTCTTAGACTGCCTGCAGCAGATATCAATTCAGTCTTGGCATACTAAAGTAAAGAATGTTACATCAGCCTTTTCAAGTCATCTGGGTTTTGTTTTGATTGCATGTTAGGAATATTCACATGCCTTTCAAACAAGCTGTGGGAGTATTTTTGGAACATCAAAGTCTACTTTCTAGGGACATTTATTTTAGGTTAATGTAGCCATTTTGATAAGTGGGAAATTAAGGGGCATGAGAATTTAGCTCCACGTGAAATCACAAACCCGAAGCACAATGAAAGAGCCCATTACAATAAGTCCTTAAACAAGCAAAACTCCCATTGATTCTAATTACCTGAACAAAGAATTATAGTAAGGGACCATAAGTGTCTCTGCCCTGACTAGTTTACAGTTTAATTTTAATAAGATAACACATTACAAGTGGGTATAACAAAGAAAAGGAGGTGATGGGAATGGAGCACGAGGGTAAAAGTGACAGGAACATGTATTCACACAGATTAGTTACATGCACAGCATGATTGTTCTGGGTCAAAAAGATTTATTTTTTTCAAAATAAAGGATATAAATAAAGGTGATATAATCAGTCCCGCTACTACAGTTATAAATTAAGACATTAATTTGAAAAGCCATGATCTTGCTGGGAAAAAGAATAGTAATTTAATTTACATGCTCAATAAATCTTATTACCTCTTTTTAGGAGACACTCTGTTGCACTACAGTGATTGCTCATGGGCACAGTGTTCATGTAGGCAACAGAATGAGGCTCCCAAACTCTATGCAAATGGATCCTGACCCAAACTTGACTCCTTTGAAATGAAAGCCAACCACATTAATTACTTTCTATAGCATATTCCCCAAAGTGCATCATTCAGAGTGGAGTTCTAAGCATACTGAAGTTTATAAAACAGATGGGTATGGACTTCATTTTGATGCATGTTCATAACTGTTCAGGGCAGAGCATCCATAAAATTGTGGGACCAAGGAATGACAGAAATAATACTGAATTAAATGCTACTGATTGTTCCAGTAGTGGGGTAATAGTAAACAAGAGAGGCAGCATGGTTTAGTGTGGAGGGCACTAGACTGGGAATCAGGAGACCTGGATTCTGTTCCTAGTTCTGATACTGACCAGTTGTGTGTTCTTGGATGATCACTTCACCGGTCTGTGCTGTCTAACTTGCCTATTTAGTCTGCAAGCTATTCAGGGCAGGAACTGTCTCACTATGGTTATGTCTACACTTTGAGGGACGGGTGTGATTTCCCTGCTCATATGCACATACTTGCACTAGCTCTCATCCTGCTAGTGGGAGTATAATTAGCAGAGGCATAGCTAAGCCATGCCTCTCCTGCTGCAGATACATTACTTAATGAGAGCTAGCACGAGTATATCCACATGACTAAGGAATCACACTCCTCATTTGTAGTGTAGACGTAGCCTATGTGTTTGTAGAGTGCCTAACACAATGTAGTCCCAATCTAGGTTGGGACCTCAAGATGCTTCTTTAATACAAACAATAATCAGTGTAAAATGGCACAGTATCTCAGCAAGCATTCAAATACTGTCCAAATCACAAGCTAGTCCATAATGAATATGTTCAATGATATTACCTGGCTTTCCAGCTTTTACCGAGCCTTCTAGCTGATGTGGCCATTTATAATTAACATAATGAATATTAATAATGCATGCAATAGAATAGTGAATTGTTACATATTTATTCAATTTTTATGCAAAGGGAAACAATAACATGCACTTTTTTGCAGTGAACTATTTTTTTAATACTACACACATTAAAAAGGAGGCTGTGTTATTTTTCCAAGAATTCTGCTCCTTTATGCAGCATTAAGCATTTACAGCTGATTTGAACAAGTTAGGCTTTGCTTCAGATTTCCCTGAGGTACTGTGTGAAACTGCATTATAAAGTGAGTATTGTTGAGACCTGAACAGAAACTGACTGTTCAGACACTTGAAAATAAAAATGATAAGTTGCTTAAAAGCGGCCAACAGGTCTATTACACTGTGAATGTCTGATAGTTTTCTTTAACATTGTCTTAAAACTTGATGATGCATATTTTTATTGTCACCTCATTATTGGTATGGTAGTAAACATGGTGGATAGCAGTCTAGCTAAGAAGGCATGGATAAATATGTTCTTCATATATAAAGGAATCACCAGGTTCACCAGAAGAGCATCACCCACCCCACTCCACCTCAGTCCCCACTGAATTTATACTGCTCTAGTTACTTACCTGACAGTATAACCATCCTGTATTCTTCTTTTTAACAGTTCATAAGGCTGTTATAAAAAGTCATCTGAAGTTGAAACATTGTGCATAAGATCTCACCACAGACGAAGATTTTTTTGGGGTGGACAAATTTTGAAAAAGAAAATGAGTTTAGATGTGTTTAAGTTACAAAGCAGAAAAAAAGTTTTCTGTTACAACACCTTTCAATGCTTTCGTAATTTAAAAACTGGATTTAATATTTTTCAAACTCTCATTAGCTGAACACTTCTTTACTTACGGTTAATATCCTTCTAATCTACACGTTGAGCTGGGGTGTGATTCCCAGCTCACGTACACAGACTTGTGCTAGCTCTCATAGAGCTAGTGCACTAAAAATAGTAGTGTAGCTGTGGTAGCACAGGCAGCAGTGAGTGGTGGCACGAGCCATCCCAAGTACATACCCATTGGCTCTAAGCATGCTTGTACGCGGGGGAGCCAGCTTGTGCTCCCGTTTGCTGTTATCCATTTTACTGAAGCTCCACTTCAACCTTTAGCATGCTGTGAGAGATGTGTATACCCCTAGCTCAAAGTGTAGTTGTAGCCTATATGTCTCTAACTAGAGAAACAACAAAGATGTATAGAGCTGATTTCAAGCTGGCTTGGATTGGTGCCCATGTATTTGGAGCCATGGATTTTCCATTACAGCAGCGCATTTACTCTACTTATTTTTTTTTTTTAATTTGCAGAATTCTGATTCTACTGCTTTCCTTTTTTAAATTAAAAAAAACAAACCTCAGTGGCAGAATATCTAGTTAGTCATATAAAACTGAAAACCAGCAGGACAAAGCAACATGTGTGTGTGGCCATAAGATAACACATGATCTGAAGGAGATATGAGATTTGATGTAAAACTTGATACTTTTACTAGCCTACAAAGCATTTTCCCTCATGGGAACTCAAGCCTTGAAATCCTGAATCATAATTAAGAGGACAAGTCTTCTGTTGTTTTTTTTTAAATACTGAGAACAATAGAGAACCACCAACTGATAAGTGTTTGAATTTGTACAGATCATACAGGACTTTACACGACTGGTGGCAAACTTACAAGGAGAGACAGGGAACCTACAAACTGCACTGCAGGAAGGCAACGCTATTCTTTATTTCTGATTTCCCTCTATACACCTATAGCACATTAAAATAGTTCTTTTTCCCTGAGTGGAAATTTGCCTCAATCTTCAAATTGGAAATACAGCAGCTTTAAAATATTCTATAAATATGTGGGTCCTGATGCAGTAAAAAATTACTGCTCTGATACGATGGCAATTGGTGTCGTATAAGAACTTAAACAGATATCTCCATCCTTTTGGACTGTGCAAGCACAGAAAACTTTTTAGACAGCAGCTTCACAACTGGCTAACCTGTTCTTTATGATTCTGATTCAACAAAATACTTAAGCACATCTGTAACTTTTAGCATGTGGGCAGTGCCAGTTGACTTAAATGGAACTACTCACTATTTCAAGTTACACTCGTATTGTGTGTGTTTTTCTTGATCAGGGTCTATGCTTGCTAATACTCATGCTATGATATACATGCACGATTATTAGGGAAAAATAGATTTTCTGAACTAGTGCATTTGAACAGAAAGTTACTGTGTTAGAGCCAAGTCTTGCAAGCACTTAATCATATGACTGACTTGACTCATATGCATAGTCTCAGTGAACTCAAGGGGCCTATTCAGATAAATAAACATACTTACATGCACAAGTACTTGGAGGATCAGATCTTTCAGTGAAAGGAGCTAACATGTTTTAGTTAAATTACTACATTGGCATAACTCCCTCTGATTTAATATGTTAGTTGCATAGTAAATGTGCAAGACAGGACTTCTAAAGTATTTTTAAAATAGTTCATTTATTTAAATAGTGGAATTTGCTGTTATTAATTAGGGCAGCACAATTAAAGCCAATTAAGCTTTGGCAGCCTGATCCCTTAAATGAAAATGGCATTATGTCCCATGGATTCTGACATGGGAATCTAGGCTACAAAATGGAAATTATCCCTCATATATTAGCACTTATGTAATTTGGCAACCAGGAATGACCAAAAACTGCTGGCCAGTGTGAACTCTGTACTAAAACAGCATTTTACTTACTCTACATACTCTGCACATTTTTTAACATCTGTAATAAAATATGGTGTGTGTGTATATATATATATATATATTTGGACTTCTGTCTAGCTGTAATAAAATTAAAATTGTTCTTGAAGTTAATACCTTGATTCCAGGAGCTGGAATTTCCTACTGCAACAAGAGAAGACACATTAAGGTCTAAACATCTTGAAAATTTCTACATGTGAACAAATTTAAATGATTTTTATGTTGTTTTTCATATGCAATTGTTTTCTTTATATTTTTTACAAAAGTGAAAAATTTCTAAGAAAAACAATATCAGAGCTCTCATGAAGCTCAATAGTCTCAAAAGCTCTTTTGGAACCATTCTGATCAATTGGGTAAACTGCATAAGATTAGATTGTCCTGAGCCCTATTGCCATAGTGAAGGGAAGTAAGGACTTTCTGCATTAGGACTAGATGTTGGGTGCGGTTCTGCATGGAGCACAGGGACTGCATAGCAGCTGTTTCTCTTCTCTCCAACACCCCACACACCCCTCCAAGGAGGTGAAGGGGATGAGAAGTAGGCTAAGCCATAGTTCTGTGCTCTCCTTTCCCCAGGAACTGGCTGGATGTACAGGGGGAAGTAAGTTGCACTCTTTTTGTTGTGTCCTAATTAATGTAGGAGGCGGCTTCTGTATATAGTTTTAAAGTAAGATTCCACAGACCACTAGTTTAATTGTAGAGCTCACTGAACACAGCATTCAGCTTCTGCCTTTGTAGCTAACTGAACTCTCTAGTCTAAACCAACACCTGGACTGGATTCCTGACCTGGCTGCTATACTCGGTACTCTAAAAGACCAGCACGGATCATGGAATGGATTCTCCACAAACTACATTGTTCAGGACTGCCTCTCCCCGCCCTAGTAACACAAAGGGTGTCAAAAAGTCACAGTTGCTCCCAGGAATTCTGCTGAGGTAGTAGACCTACATGCTACTCCTTACTCAGGGCTGTGACTAAGCAGTTAAAATTATTAATTTAAATACAAATGATTTACCCTGTAGTTTCCCAGGGTTCTGAAACTGCTATTCCAGTACATAATTGGACTGTTTTTTAAAACCAAGTATTAAGTACACAATCAAAGTTGGACTGGGTCTCCTCCCAGTGAAATAAATGGCATAACTCCCATTGATTTCAATGAGAGAAAAACTGGGCTTCCTATCATGTTATTAAGATGTCAAATTTCTGTAATGTATTAATTTTATTATTCTAATTATTTAAAGAATTCCTATTAATTGTAGTACTTTGAGGATAATTTGTAAAACGCTATTCCCCAATCCAGCAAGGTACTGGAGCATGTGCTTAATTTTAAGTATGCGAGTAGTCACATTGGCTGACATTTGTGAACACCAAGAGGAAAACAGACCACGAATAAGCATCATGAATTTATGAAGTTATCATGCCAGACAAACGAAATCATGTTTTTGATCTGAAAAATTAGTGGACAAAGTAAACGTAGTGTATGTAATATATCTGAGCTTTACTAAAACATTTGATATAGTCCCCATGAAATATTACTTTAAATATGAATTCATATTGGCTTAGACATAAGCATGGTCATAGTAATTGAAAACTCACTGAAGAACTGTAAAGAGAAGGCAATGAAAACTGGCAATTGTCAAGTATCTAATGCCATTTCAACTCTTAATTTCTTATGCCTTTTGATTATTTCAACCTGTTTCCATTTGCCTGCTTGCCCAAGAAGAATAAATCGTTGTATGGGCTACTGAAATTGTCACTTTAATATCTGGGGACTTGGCCACTGTTCCCGTGTAGCTGCCATTTGGCTCTGACTGCAGTGGCCTTACTCTTCTAGTGGCTCTGTGTTCCAACAATCTTGATTAAAATTAAGTATGGAAAGTCCTCTGCCCACCTGATGATGGCACGGCAGATGAAGGCATACAGAAGAAACTAAGATGGCCTCTTGCAACCCCACTCCATAATTGGGGGTGGGGGAGAAGGAACTGAGACTCACATGGATGGCAGGTATCATAGGCTGGGGGAGGCTGAGTCTTCTCAAACAGCTAGCCACGGCCCCACCCATGATCCGCCCTCAGTCCCCCTTCTGCTTCCCACTCTGTGGGTAGCTCTTCCTGTGCCGTGGACCCAGACCGGGCTGAGATTGTTGCTGGGGCTGCTCTGCCCTCCTGGTGTTCTGGGGCAGGACTGGGACTGTGCCGCCTGCTCTCCCAGCGCTCTGGGGCTGGTAGGGCTGGGGCCACGCTGCTCATCCTCCTGGTGCTCTGGGGCTGTGGCCATGCTGCCTGTCTGGTGCTCTGGGGCTGGGGGCACCACCCTGGGGCGGGGGCCAGCAGCCGTGGTGGGGAGCTCTGGCCTCCGATGAGGGGGGTCCATGGAGGAGGTGGGGCTGGGGGCTAGCCTCCCTGAGCCAGCAGTTCACGCACCGCTCAACGCATTTCAACACCTTCATACCCCAGGTAAAGCAGCAGCAGTAGCACTGTTTCTCCTATCTTTTTACATCCCATTCAATAGCATCAACATCATCCCCCATGTCCCCATCCCCCCCCAAGCAACAACAGTTTTCTTCTCTTCAATATCATATACATAAAAATATATTAACTAATACAGGTGGGCTAATAGTTCTTCCCCCCAGGCTGATAAATATTCATGACAATTTACCAATGGTGGATTATTCTATAATTTATTTGAAACTGAGCTAATTGGATCTACAATAACTTTTATTTTTCTGGATTTAGAGTAACATAATAGAACGCACAAAATGAGAACATGCACTTTTTAAAATATAAAAACAATTCAAAATAACCTCTAAGGCAATCAGTTGGAATGTAAGTGAATGGAGACAAAGAACATTTATGGGGTAAGATCTCCCAGCAACTAAGTCAGATATAACAATAACTGATAATTTAGCAGAAAGGAAATGTAACCGCTCTGCAGCCCATCTTGTTTAATTGTTTCACTGCAGAAATGTAGTCAGAACTGTGTAGGGATGACTGTTCTGCAGTATCTGAAAAGTGCTTTTGCATTCTAATGTTCAGCAGTCACAAATGTGATTTCACTTCCAGTTCTGTGGACTTACTTGGGCCCTAGTTTTTTTAATTTGTGTGTAAGTCAGATTCTGTTCAAGTGCCCAATTACCTTTGGGAACTGGCATAGATAAATTGAAACTATGCTGATGACTCTTTATCATTAAAAAAGAAAAAAAATGAGGTGGAAAAGAAACATGGAAACAAACAAACAAACAAACAAACAAACTTCCTTATGGTTCTGGCAGAAAAGTTCCTCTCCACACGATGAGACAAATGCCAACAATGACATCTGTTCTGTCCTGTGCCTAAACAAATTAAAATGCCAATTAAATAGAATCCTCACAAAATCAAAAATGTCTTTAAGAAAAAACACCTTCCTGACAAAGCTATACTAAAATGATATATACCAAAATGTTCACATTAGACTCCAACAGAATCAGTCCCAAGATGAAAGAGTGCGTTCACTTCACTTAAAATTGAGCTACAACGCCTCAAAAAGTTATAGGAGCTAGCATTGTGACACTAGTTTCTTATTTTCTTCTATTTCATACATAAGCGTTCAAAGTATTAAAAAGCATATTGGGGGAGACAGAATGTAATAATCCATACAGTAAAAACCCATACAGTATCTCATCTTAGTAACATTTATTCTGATACAATTACACAAATGTCTCTGGTAGATATCCATCTCTCTTGTGATTTGCTGGGGAAGGCTATCAACAACTGGACTTAGATAAATCTTTTACATAGTGATGTTCATTCCAAAGAAGTGAAACTCATTAGAAACCATGAGAGTTAAGGATTCTGGCATAAAACTTAGAATCTGATTAGTCCCCCAAGAAAGATATTGGTGATTTTGTTTCAAGCCATTATGTAGACAAAGAGAATAACTTATTTAGCATTTTGTAAGTTTAGTAAAGAAGGAAAGAGGCCTGGGGGGTTGGATAAAGGGCAAAAAATAATTGTCACAAGGATTGTGACTTTAAACTGACAAACGGCTTGGGAGAAAGCTTAAATTTGCTAGCAGGTATTTTAATACTTAATCTCTGTAAGTGACAAGTTTTAGATAAAAATAATGGAATTTACCCCATATAATTAACTAAATGTGCAAATCCATTTTTGAGGCTTATTAACTTGAACTGTCAAGAGGGGAAATTTGAACAGTGACTCCGTTGTACTGAAAGGTATTTAATGTTCTTTTTTTTTATCTTGTACCAGGTACCACTTAGACTAAAGAAAACAGAGTAGAGATCACAATGCCCATTTGTGACTCTAGATACCTCTGTATTCACACCCTACATACTTCTGTAACAATGTTTGTACAAATATGAAAGCTAATAACACACTGGTAATTAATATCATTGTAAAATGCATGTGTTAGTTGTATGTGTGAAGTTATGAATTCCCTCTATATGATGTTCCTAAAATATGTTTGATCCAGATAAGTCTGGGAAGTGGGAAACAGGTTTTTCTCCACACACAGAAAAGGCCAGAACCCCCATCCAGGTCTAACCACAGACAATTGGCAATCACAGTCAAGTGGCCATTCATTGGCATATCGGAGGCTGCAGGGACAGATCAATGCACATTCTAGAAAGCACCAGTGGGGAAGAAACCATCAGGAAACCTTCTCCATCAGAGGCCATGGCACCTTTCCTCACAGCAGGGGCACTAAATTTTGAGAAGGATACATTTCAAAAGTTTGCTGGACTATAAAACAGAGGGGCACAGAAGTCCCAGTTATCTCTCACGCAGAAAGACAAGGGAAACCAGCGGCTTCTTTGGTGCTGGACACTCCTAGCGCTGGTATAAAGGGTCCGGTCAACCCCATGTCCCCTCAGTTCTTTTTCTGGCCAATGCCAAAAGATGGTAGGAGGGAGTCGTGCATGGGCGGTGGATATAAGAGGCTTGGGGAGGCTAAGCCTCCGAAAATGGGGCAAGAATTGCCGGATGTGGCACACTTCCCTTTGGAGGTGCGCTGGCCTGCTGCCTTTGCAGCACAGCTGCCTGAACCTCCTGAGAAGTGGGTGTGCCACTAGTGCCCGGACCATGTCCCTGCCTATACTCCACAATGAGGCCCAGCTCCCCCTCGTCTTCCCCCATGGCCCTGCCTGCACTGCACCTCTACTCCCTGAGGTCCAGGTCAGGCACTGCCCAATAGGACGGAGGCAACCTTTTCTTGGAGGCTACCAAGTAACAGCATCTCAAATAGGGTCCTGGCATCAGGAGCAATCCCCACAGTTTCTAAAAGGGCCACTGCATTGGCATAGGCTAGTGATCACTCAGCCAAGCCAGGGTCCACAGTGGGTAGGGATGACTGGAGGGATAACAAGGGCGACTCCTCGGATGAGACGGAGTGCGACCCAACCTCTGAATCTGATGATAAGCCCTCCTCTAGGGACCATGGAGGCGTAGTTCTTACCAGTGATGGAAATCGGAGGCTTGCGTCAGGGTCAGCAAGGATGGTTTCCCTCTAGATAGTACCACCGAATCCAGAACCAGACAGCAGCTGGAGGCTACATGCTCCCTCCTGCCCATCAATGTTGCCACCATCTCTTGTACTGCCAGTGACAGCAGTACTGAGAATAACAGAAGGTCTCTGGAGCAGATAGCACCGTGTTGGTGCTGGTGCTGCTGCTGCGCTGTCCTTCTGATGCTGACAGCTCATCTGGGACTGGAGTCAACGGTGCATGCATGCATGCTGGAGTCAATAGTGCTGCCTGTGATGCTGAGGCAGAAGAGTGGTCTGACTTAGCTCGCACTCCACTCTGTTCCCCATGCCTGGACTTCCTTGGAGTTGGGGAATGTCCCCTCTTGGCCTACTGCTTCTTATGCTTCTTACTTGGCACCAGGGGATTGCAAACAGTGCCGGGAATCCTGAATGGTGGAAGGAGCACACTGTACTAATGCTGAGATACTCGGTTCCAAATCCGACTGGCTTGGCTTGGAGGAAGGTCTCAGTGCCACTTCCACAAATAGGAACTTTAACCTGGCCTCTCAGTGATTTTTTGTACAAGATTTAAACTCACAGGAGATCTGACAGTGATCTCCAATGTGAGCCTCACCCAAGCACTTTAGGTAAATAGAATGCAGGTCGCTTAAAGCCTGGTGACCGAGACATGCCTCAGTACTGTGGACAGATGAAACTCCACTGACAGAGAAGCGTCAACTATCTAACTAAACTAACAATTATTTACACTCTAAGTATATACAATATGAAGAAATGAAGACAAACTAAGACCACTGAGAACAGCTTGCCATAGTAAGGAGAGCAGTTCCACCGATAGTCCTGGGCGATAAGTAGAAACTGAGGGGTGTGGGATTGGTCGGGCCCCTTATACTGGTGCTGTGAGCGCAG